>NC_045748.1:2170466-2185641 GCF_008692095.1 Etheostoma spectabile | reverse complement strand
GAGAGAGAGAGAGAGAAGCTCAAATTCACAAATATTGATTGAATTTTCCTAGGGCCATGAAAATAACATATTAGAATTCTTAATTTAGATGGTGTTCCTTAAAAGGGTAACTACTGTTTTTCAACCTGGATGGTGACTCATGGGAACAACAATCTTTGACATTGGTCCAGTATATTAAGCAAGGTCACTGCAATCGGCAGCGGCGAGACAAGCTACAATGCAAGGTAATAGGACAATTGTGCACCATCTATTTACGTTCACATAAGTGCTCATTTTGCCACTGACAGTCTCAGATTGATATTCTAAGTGTCTGACACCATTTTGGAAAGGATTTCTAAGGAGGTCGACCTTTCTGTTTAAGAGTAAGATCCTTTTTTTTTTTAAACATAAAACATCCACATAATTGCGTTTACTAAACCTACCAGACTCCATCCATCCATCTTCATCCGCTTATCCGGTATTGGGTCGCGAGGAGAGCACCTCCAGCAGGGGACCCCAAACTTCCCTTTCCCGAGCCACATTAACCAACTCCGAATGGGGGATCCCGAGGCGTTCCCAGACCAGGTTGGAGATATAATCCCTCCACCTAGTCCTGGGTCTTCCCCGAGGCCTCCTCCCAGCTGGACGTGCCGAGCTGGACGCCTCCCTAAGGAAGCGTTCAGGAGGCATCCTCACCAGATACCCAAACCACCTCAACTGGCTCCTTTCGACGTGAAGGAGCAGCGGCCCTACTTAACTGAGCTTATCACCCTATCTCTAAGGGAAACGCCAGCCCCCCTCCTGAGGAAACACATTTTGGCTGCTTGTACCCTTGATATTGTTGTTTTGGTCATGACTCATTCTTCATGACCAGTAGATTGAGAGCTTTGCCTTCTGGCTCAGCTCTTTTCGTCACAACGGTGCAATAAATTGAATGTAATAACGCACCCTCTGCACCGATTATCCGACTAATCTCCTGCTCCATCGTCCCTTCACTCGTGAACAAGACCCCAAGGTATTTAAACTCCTTCACTTGGAGTAAGGACTCATTCCCTACCTGAAAAAGGCACTCCATTGGTTTCCTGCTAAGAACCATGGCCTCAGATTTAGAGGTGCTCTCATCAATCCCTGGGACTTTGCCACTGTGGAGTTGCATAACTACCTCAGCGACTTGCCCCAGGGAATTTGACGACAATCCCCCCATCATCCTCCAGTTCTGCCTCTACCGTAGAGGGCGTATTACCTGGATTTTAGGCGTTCCTCAAAATGCTCCTTCCATCACCCTATTGCCTCCTCAGTTGAGGTCAACAGCATCCCATCCTTGGCGTACACAGCTTGGATAGTTCCCCGCTTCCCCCTCTTGAGATGGCGAACAATTTTCCAGAAGCACCTTGGTGCCGACCGAAAGTCCTTCTCCATGTCTTCTCTGAACTTCTCCCACACCCGCTGCTTTGCCTCTTTCATGGCTGAGGGTGCAGCCCTTCGGTACCTTGTAACTGCCTCTGGATCCCTCCGGGATAGCCTATCCCAGAAGGACTCCTTCTTCAGTCGGACGGCTTCTCTAACCACCGATGTCAACCAGGGTGGACGTGGGTTCCCGCCCCTTGAGGCACCTAAGACCACAGCTCTCCACCGCAGCTTTAGCAATGGAAACTTTGAACATTGTCCACTCAGGTTCAATGCCCCCAGCCTCCACAGGGATCCACAATAAACATTAATTTTAGTATTGTGAAATACAGTTAATTCGAACAGAAACACAATAAAACTATGAAAAGCCATTTTGGGTCATTGTCACTTTTTCAACCATCGCAACTCTGGTTTTGGTTGAAATAAACACATAGTTACATGTGAAAATATGTTGGCTCTATACACACTAAAAGTTGTTTTTTTTCTTTGTTTTTTTTTAAATGGAGTCTGGTAGGTTTAGCTCTAGCGACCTCAGAGCTGTTCCTGGTTAAACATAAATGTCTAAAAGAGGTTTTAAAAAGGTCTCTCTCTGTAGAGATCTTTTCCATCATATTGTCCGACACTCAGAATATTAATCTGAGCCTGTCAGTGGCAAAAAAAAACACTTTTAGTGGACCAAAGTGACGCTGAACATTTGCACCATAGGGTTACATTGCAGCTCAGTCTATGGCTGCCGGTCACAGAATTCATGCTTAATACTGGACCAATTTCAAAGATTGTTGTTCCCATCAGTCACGTACACACAAAAACATGTGAAGCGGATCATGCTTTGATCTACCAAAAATAAATTAAAAATGACACTCAAAATAATTCAAAATACACTACATGACAAACAGAATCACGTATTCTTTTGAAATGAAAACAGGTTTGCGATGCTGCATAAAGCTCACTGAGAAGCAGGCCGTTTTCCTCAGGTTTTATTCAGAGTGAATGATGCACGCACTAGAGATATTGATTTCCTTTCTCCCAAAATGGATATGTAACATTTTGGAAATTAAGTTTTTTAAGTGACACAAAAATCTTTTAGAGAACCATCTAGTAAGTGACTTGTTCGGTTTGGACAGGGCTCTATATGGAAAATGATTTAAATTCAATAGTTCTTTGTGTGACAACAACGTTTTTGTCCCTGAGAATGTGATATTCACGGGCAGAAAGCCCACATCGTCTCTAAGAGATGTCGTCAGTGCAGAGCTGCACGGAGGCATTCAGGTTTCGCTTAGAAAAGGAAGCAGATAAGGTTTCACTCCTAGCTGCTTGTTGCCCTATTAAGCCCCACTGTGTGGTGGTAATCCAATTTGAACTGGGAGCAAAAACTACTTGCTTCTGTAACAAACACGATCCAAATGCCAACGCTCCTGTTTGTCCATGTGGGAAAGGAAGCATATTAGCCATGTTAACTGTGTGTAATATGTTACGAAGACACACACACACACCCACACACACACACACACACACACACACACACACACACACACACACACACACACACACACTCTGCTCATGCTGATTGTGTGTGAATGTGAATGGGCAGAGCTTGCGAACAGTGCATTTCTACAGCTGTATTTACATTTTTATAGAGTCAGCAGCTGTATGTGTTGAGGGACTTTCAGTCCTGTTCACAGAGCAGACACTAATCCTTTGATCTTTACCGTTCTATTACAACAAATACATGTAAGCCCTTCTAGCTCTTAATACTCCCATGAGAACAATCTAATGTATCTCACACTTTAAGGGCTGCACACAGGGTCAAACACAAACCATATTGATGGATGAAGTGGCCGGAAATCTGAAAAGTTTGATTTTTATCCTTTCAAGGTGACAAAGAAGGAGTATGGGTTGGGGGGAAAAAAGAGCCTCCGCAGAGTGAATCACTTGGTTAACCTGGCCAGCCACAAGAATCACAACAGCTAAACAACAGAGGGACTCTGGGACCTGAAGCCAAACGGTCAAGACACCCGAGAACATAGCCTGAGGAGATGAAATCCACACCGCTCAATCCATCTCTAAAACGTTAGTTTCCCATGCTGCACCTGTTACTCCCACACCAGCCTGTAGCCCAAGAACAGCATCAGATTGGACGAAGCAACTTTTTCCAAATCCTTTTGTCTCTGTTGAAGAACAGCAGCTTTTGGTTTGTCACCGGAGATGCATGTGACTAACATACCTGTCCTTTTCAAACTAGGTGATTTTTCGGTTCAGGCAACTTTATGGTTGAGTGGAGTGTGCAAGACGTGCATTCACAGGCAGGGTAGGCGCATTTCAGCTTTTTTTTTACCATGAGTATATTGCCCTGCTGCTTCTGAAAACTAACATACAGCGTAATGAAGTGTGACACCAGTGTATGTTGAAGGACCGTCTTCACAGTCAGTGACAAAAGGCTACTGCCTTTTACGAGCCCGGGCTGGAATTAAAGCCTGCCCCGCTCCCACTTACGATAATTCATCAGCCAAGGTTCACCCTGACTTTATTGCTATGTAAATGTCCGTATCGTATTTCCTGCTCGAGTTGGGTGAGGGAGTGGCATTCCACTCAAATGAGAAAGACAAAGCTTGGCTCAGCTGAAAGCAATTTTGGATCCTTAGACAAACACATACCTTAATAGAATGATTACCGTTCTTTACAGTATGCCAGTATAACCAATGAATCTGTGAAACCAAAACGTTTTCTAGATTGTACTCATTTAGTGGCCTTAAGGATGAAGCAAAGATTAATCTATACTTTCATTATTGTCAACAGATCTTAAAAGCAACAATGAATATATCCTACTAAGCATGTTCTATTTAGTCATCGTTTGTTGTATGTTATTCCTCTGGGCCATGGAGTGCCATTGTTGATCAAAAACAATTAAAAACTTGTTAATGAGCCACACTGTTGCACTGGGTGATATGTGATCACTGTAGTTTATTTTGACTCAATCCTACATACATTGTCCTGGTGCTATACATACTCAGTAGCAATAATCTGCAGCTAAAAATAAAACCCTAACAAATGCACTTTTTACTTCTGTTTAAGTAATGTTTGAAAAAAATTTGCAAATGTGTTTCCCTGGAAACATTATATTTTTAAGATTTTCAATGTATCCTGATGAGCATCGTATCAGGATTACTTTTATGACAGAGAATATGTTTTGAAAATTATGGAAAAATGTGTAATGTATCCATGTAAAAAGTAAGTAAGTAAGTAAGTAAAATTTATTTGTATAGCACTTTTCTCAGATAAAGATCACAAAGTGCTTCACAACAAAAGGAAGCATTAACAACTCTCATAAATACAATGCATTACAAAAACAAAAGAATAACCGTACACATAAGACCAGCCTAACCACCTACAATCTAGTTAAAAGCCTCTTTAAAAAGCAGAGTTTTCAACTGAGTTTTAAAATTTTCCACACAATCTAAACAGCGCATGGAAGGAGGCACAAGCGTTCCACAAACCGGTGCAACAACCTGAAAAGAACGGTCCCCCCTAGTTTAAAATGTGTAAGGGGGGCAACTAATAGTCTCTGACCTGTGATCTCAGAATGCGTGAGGATGTACGCAGTGTATCAGGTCTGAGATGTATGGGGGGCCTGTCCTTGTAGGGCTCTAAAGTTAGACCAAAATTTTGAAGTGCATTCTAAAAATCATGGTAACCAATGAAGTGAAGCTAAAACTGGAGTAATATGTGCCCTCTTACTCGTGTGGGTTAAAAGCTAGCAGCAGAATTTTGGACGCTCTGGGACGACAAAGACCTTCTTATTAAGGCAAATAAAAAGACTGTTACAATAGTCTAAGCGAGACGAGATAAAAGCATGAATAATCATCTCCAACTCGGCTTTTGACACCAAGGCTCTTATCTTTGAAATGTTCCTTAATTGAAAGAAACAGTTTTTAATAAGTTGTTTCGAGTGTAAATGACATGTTTATATTCATGGAACTTTTCATAGCACTTGCAGTCCTACAGTTCTACATACTCTAGCGTCCCATAGACAGTGAAATAGTAAGTTTTAAAAGCTAAATTGGTCAATGTTTCGGTTTGAATGTAATTTTGAGAAAAAATGCCATTTTGAGTTCCCAGAGCCCAAGGTGACGTTTTTTCATTGCTTATTTTGCATGAACAACAGTTATTGCAATCAGTTTATATTGATATGAGATTGAGAAATGTTCAAAATGTAATCTAGAAATGTGTAGCATTACCTACTGATCAACAAATGGGTTTTCCCCACGTTTATCTTCCATCATAGGGATAGTTTGGATCTTTTGGTTGTTTAGGTATAATTAATCAGTATAGTATATATGTATACATACACATACATATACATATATATATATATACATACATACATACATACATACATACATACATACATACATACATACAATGTTATACAATGTTTACACTGGATGACATATTTCAACCTGTTCAACCACATTCAACCAGTGTTGCATTAATGCATACACATTTATCTTATCTATCACAGTATCTTTGGAAACTTTGGAATCTCCACTAGAATTTAAAATCAAGTTCTGTGGGCTTGAGCAATGTTTAGCTGTGCACCATGCATTGGTAATGACTGATGCAACTGTGGATAAGTATGACTTAAAAGGTTAAAAGTTTAATTGCTGTATTCTTATATGAAACGTTGAATATTGATGTGTACTATCTACCGGTATTCAACTTGCTGAAAAAGAGGGTAAGTGTTAGGTAGCTGCCAGCTCTCACCTGAATATGAAAGAGTAGGAATTCTTTTCACTCTTTGAAGTGGTATCAATATGACTGCTGGGGCAGGTTATTTCTAAAACTGCATTTTAGTCAAAACCCTACATAGCAGATATTCCAATAGCCTTTGGAAAGTTCAATAGGTTGAGTTTCTCTTCAGGCAGCTCTATGGAAAATAAAAATGAGTGAAAAATGGAAGATCTGAGCCACCCAGGCATGCTTTCCTTTTGTCCACACTAGTCCCATTGTTTGCGACTTTGAAGGATAACAGGAGCTCCACAAAAGGTATTCCTCGTCTATTGAGGATCTTTCCCCCCACAGACTCTCTTTGTTCTTGGAGCTGTGGGCAGAAAGCTCACAAAAGATGATGATGCAATGCGAGAGTCTTAGGTCCTTTAAAAGTAGCTCCCACTTGAAAGGGCATTAAGGTGTGGTACTGAATATACTACTTTCCCAGATACTAGTTACATTCTTTCTCAAGAAGAAACTGAAGCATGTCATAACCATCTCATTCGGATCATTTTCAACATCACTAACTTCTGTTATGATGTTGATTGATTTAGGTTTAAAAAGATGTCTCTGCTTCATCCTCAGTTTGGGTTTACAATAAAATTGAAGACTCCCCTTGACTCCAAGAGACTCACTGAGACCGGTCCCGCACCCAGATTTGCATACATGGTGGCCTTAAGATCTGTTACTTATTGTTATTGTGGGATTTTTAGCAAAGTTTAACTTTCTCTACTAGAATAAGAGTCCACAGCCATGCTTTTGCCTCCCTGAATCTGTATTTTGGCACAGTGATGCTAACAAGGCAACAATTATTTATTTAATTACCTTTATTTAACCAGACTTACTGAGATTAAACATCTCTTTTTCAAGAGTGTCCTGGCCAAGACAGGCAGCAGTACAACCATACATAAAAAACACAAAATACTAAAAAAATAAAAACAACAGAAACAGCAAATCCCTCAAAGTCAACCACAATCCTAAACACATCGTTCAAAACATCTACAGACAGATGTTGCTGCCTCCAAGTCAATCAACATCGTCTTAAAAGCGAACAATGAGACCAGCTCATTAAGTTTCATGGATTTCTGTAACTTGTTCCAAATGGAAGGAGCAGCGTGTGCAAACACCTTTTCCCCCAGCTCAGTTCTAACCTTTGGAACAGGAAAATAAGCTGGGAAGGAAGATTGTAGGTCCCGATACTATTTACACTGGTATAGATCAGAAGGTAGGCTGGAAGTAGACCTAAAATAGCCTTGTATAGGAAGATATGTCAGTGTTGAAGTCTCCTTGTTGATAGAGAAGGCTATCCAACACACTTCACAATGGTTAGTGAGGGCTTTAAAACCAGTGATGAACCTCAGAGATCCATGGTATACAGTATTCAGTGCATGTAAACTTTGAGACGAAGAATGCATGTATAAAACATCACCACAATCAAGTATAGACATAAAAGTGGCAGCAACCACCCTTTCTAGATTTGAATGAGAGGCAGGATATGATTCTGAAATAAAACCCAAGTTTAAGTTTTAATCTTTTTGATAGCTGCTGAATATGAAGCGTAAAAGGAAGAGATTCATCTATTTAAATACCAAGATATCTGAAAAATATTTAATCTTCATACCCTGGGAAGTGATAATTAAAGACAGATTTGATTTGAATTTTGAATTTGAAACAAGCATGACTTTAGTTTTTTCAACAGTTAAAACAAGTTTTACATCATAAAGATTCACTTGACCATGTTAAAAGCAAGTTGTAACTGGGAGAGGGCCTGGTCTGTGGTGGGTGCTGAGCAATACAGTACGGTGTCATCAACATAAAAATGAAATTTTACTTTAGACACGTTTTGATCAATGTTATTGATAAAGAGGATGAATAGCAGTGGCTCCATGACTGACCCCTAAGGTACGCCTTTTGTTATTCTGAGATACCGAGAAGTGCTGCCCTCCACCTGTACGGTAATAAACAAGCTGACAGTTTGTTCAGAAAGTCCGGCCTTACACAGTCTGTGCTTGGTCACTATGTGGTCCACTGTATCAAATGCCTTAGAAAGGTCAATAAATGGGCTGCACAATGCAGCTTGTTGTCCATGGATTCAATAAAGTAATTTAAAACCTTAGGAGCTGCCGATCTTGAACTATGCCATTTTCTAAAACCAGATTTATCACTGACAAGGGATTGTAGAACATTGATTAGGACAGACAGTTTAGAGATTGGTCTGTAGTTATTTAAGATGAAAGGGTAACCACCTTTTAGCAGGAGAACCACAAAGGTTGATTTCCAGATGGGAGGAATGACATTTGTGTTTAAGCACAGATTAAAAATATTAGTTAAAGGCACGACAATAAAATATGCTGCTAGCTTAAGAAAGTAGGGATCCGGTTTATCAGTGCCTGCAGATTTTGTTGTGTCCAAATGCTTGAGGGCTTTATTTACATCTGAAACTGTAATAGGACCCAACCCAACAGTCTCAACTGTAGATGGACAATCATGTTGAAGATTGAATGACTCAAATAAAAAGCCTAAGGCTATGAGATTGTCATTGAAACAGTTAAGCATAGTGATAGACTCAAAATGCTTGACGGAAGCCTCTAGCTTTCACTGTTTTCTGAAAATGATTTCTGATAACGATTTGATAGGTTTCCAAAATTTTGATGGATTATTTAGGATATAAGTGGTTTGAGAAGGAAAATGATCAGCTTTGGAGTACATGCATTGCCTAGTTGCCTGGACACCAGCCAGTCAGAGTTCAGATTCCATTTTCTGGCTTTTGCACATGACACGTTGCGCTCATGGAGGATCCTTTTTTAAATTAACCCTTCTACTGAACTTAGTCCGTGAGGGAATGACGTCTGTGATGTCAAGTTACTTCCTCATTTATACCTCGTGCTGAGGTAAATAAAGTCCTACATGTCATTTTGGGAGTCATAGACAGCCAACCTATTCTGTTGTTAAGGTGTGAGAATGTGTTGTGCCTAACACATAAAAGAATGATCCCAGTCACTTCTACACAGGGAGGCACAACGCCTATTTAATAAAAACTGGTATTGGATCAGCACTCTGTATTGGCCAATTCCAAAAACCCAGATATCGTAACGGGGTGCAGAAAGTAAAAAAAGTTTGATTTAGAATAAAATGTCATCAAGCCATATAACAGAAAGCCCATGTTCAACAATGCCATTGTTATCCTTTACATGTAGAGCAGGCATGTCGCTCATATGCACGCAATATGCTGCTACAGTCAATGGCAGACAATAATAGCAATCAGTGCAACAGCAGGGATGCATGTACCATAGCTTTTTTCAGTTGGATTATGTGTTCCTTTCCTTAGATGCTCACCCTCATATTGTGGATGGAGTCGAGGCGAGTACGATCCAAATTTGATCAGGACGGGGATGTCGAGTCCCTGTCGAACCCATTCCACCACATGCAGAGAGGCTGAAGACACGACAGCTGGCTCCGATGGAGGAAAACGACACTCCAATTCCACCACACCTCCGACCTTTCCAAGCACCTCTGGCCTAGCACCTTCAATAGTCACTGTTGGGTTTGTCAGACGTAAAAAGGAAGATAATGGGTTGATGATGCATTTGGAAAAAGGTGTGCACATATCATGGAAAAGTTTAGTCAAAATGAAAGTGGTATGCAAAATATCTTTCTAATCAAACCAGAAGATACTTACAAAATAGGCAAAAAAGCGTGACCACAGTGAAAGTCTGCAAATATGATCCTGCTGGCCCCATATCTGTCACTCATACAACCTGCAGCATGTTCAATCTGTTGGCAAAAGAGACACAATTGTCACAATTACATTTTTCCTTGGCTGCATGCAAGAAGACAGCCATCTGTGACAGATTTTCCAACTAAAAAGGCTACAGCGGAGCTGCTGCTTCTGTCATAATTTTATAGACAGGGGGAGAGGAGCGCTTAGATTTTATACAGCTTTCCAATAACTGGAATTCATCCCATATCATTACACAAATGGGCAGAGCTGCCTCTGCTGCCAGAAAACTCCTTGGCCCTATATCCTTTTCTGAAAGTAAATGTCATAAATGTCACATAAATCTTTTGAGAGTCACGTGTGGAGCGACATCTAAGTGTTTTATTTAGAGCACATCAATGAGCTAGGAGACTCAGCACTCAAGGACAGAGATGAGTAGGTATGGGTATTGTTAAAAAATGTTCAGTACAGGTACCGATACCGTGACACCAGTTCCTAAACAATACTTTTTTCAATACCAATTTTATAAAACAAAAAGAAATGACAACATTGCACATTTTGGCACCACTCTTTTAATTTATTTTTCTGCTCCTAAAAAAAAGGGGACAAAAATCCTACACATTATGGCACAAAACCTTTGTATTTATTTTTCAGCTCCTACTGCGTGAGCTGTCCCTTCCCTGAGTGGTTTCTATGACATGTAACGTTGAAATTGATTGGGCATTAAATGACAAAGCATTTTTCAAAACTTGACACTTTAGAGGCAATTCGGTCGGTGCCTAAAAAGTATTGAATTCCGTACCCAGCCCTAGAGATGAGTTGCGCTGACGGTAGATACAGGCTACACCAGAGCACCAAGGAGTGCAACATAATGTCAAGACGCTTGACCGATTAATTCCAGTCAAAACAACCACTGCTTCCATTTGATCAGATGTGTAAACCAGAGGAGGAAATCCACATGACAGGTCACATTTAACATACACACACACACACACACAAACACACACAGGTCTGTATCCTACAGAGGGCCACAGCTGCTGCTTAAGGTCAGATTTGACAGAAAATGGGCCAATTCAAGCTCTTTAGCACCGCATCAACCCAGGCTCGCTTTCTTTTGCCTACACCTAGAAAAACATCTCATTAAGCTGAGTTAATTACGGTACACCCACGTAAAAGACCAAAGGTTAAACCGTCTACACCCTCATAAAAAGGCAAACATCATGAACTGTGCCAGATAAGAGCGAGCAACTGGTTCTCTGTTCAATGTACAGTACATAAACTTTTTCTTAACAACACCCACTGCAGCTACAAATGACTAACTGCAGAATGTACAAATATTTTTAGGCTATTAGCTAAAACGCCAAACTACTGTAACAGTGTATTTGAAGAGGTGTCTTGAAGTCAGAAAACTGACTCATGTTTGATAGCTCCATTTAGCTAGGCCTAAGGCTGCAACTAACAATTATTTCATATTATTGAATCCTTTGATACTTTTCTTTATTAATCGATATGTTATTTTTGGTCTATAAAATTTTGAAAAATTATGAAAAATGTTGCTCTGTGTTTTTCAAAGACCGAGATGAAAACCTCAGATGTTTTGTACACAACTTTAAAATGTATTAAATGACAACAAATTGATTAATCTTTGCAGCACATTTAGCTTATGCTTGCTTTAGCTAACAATACGGCTACATTTAGCTAAAGTTTGCTATTATTAGCTAACAGGGCAGCTACATTTAGCTAAGGTTTGCTAACATTAGCTAACAATGCAGCTACATTTAGCTAAAGTTTGCTAACATTAGCTAACAGTGCAGCTACATTTAGCTAAAGTTTGCTAAAATTAGCTAACAATGCAGCTAAATTTAGCTAAAGTTCGCTAACATTAGGTAACAATGCAGCTACATTTAGCTAAAGTTTGCCAACATTAGCTAACAGTGCAGCTACATTTAGCTAAAGCTTGCCAACATTAGCTAACAGTGCAGCTAAATTTAGCTAAAGTTCGCTAACATTAGGTAACAGTGCAGCTACATTTAGTTAACGTTTGCTAACATTAGCTAACAGTGCAGCTACATTTAGCTAAAGCTTGCCAACATTAGCTAACAGTGCAACTACTTTTAGCTAAAGTTTGCTAACATTAGCTAACGCTAACAGTGAATAAAATATAATAAGAATATTACGTACAAAATTGTTCCTAATAGCAGTACTTGTAAAAAGTAAAATGGATGTGGTTACTTGCCACAAATGCCAGTGTAGTTGTAGAAAATAACTGTTTCTCAAGACACAGCAGGGAAGAAGTGAATTTTTGGCAGAGATGCACCAGCTCCGATCACAGCTCATAAAACAAGAACCAACAAAAAAAGGCACACATTTTCCCCACTGAGGGAAGAAATTAATTCACCATATGTGAAGATGTCTCTTATTAAATTACAGTGCATTATTCAAATTAGAGTACAGTTTGATTGACAGCACCTGTCTTGTGTCATTTCTGGCTGTAAATGCTAGGACACATTCATTTCTTGAACGCAACCTGCCACAGAGTGCAATGCCAACATTAGCACATAGAATACATTACAATGCAACTTTATCATCAACCATCGTGGTAAGGACATGATACATTACAGGCAAAAAGTTCATCACCTAAGGCAGTGGTTTGTAAAGTAGGGTCCTGGGACAGCCAGGGGTCCTTGAGGGAATTCCAGGGGGTCCACAGCAAAAAGGGGAATCAATTATTTTTACCATAATTCCATCTATAAGTAACTCAGTGACAGAATATATGGCTATTTGTTAGCGCTGTCAGTTAAAAGCGTTAACGGCGTTAACTCAAAACCCATTTTAACGGCATCAATGTGGATGGATCGAGTGGATGGCGGGCATGAGATGCCAAAACAGATGCCAATAAGATTCTGAATCGAAGGTTTAATTTTTAAAAGTTGCCAAATGGTTCCATTGACAAGACCAAAGTGATATGTGTGTATCGTTGTTGTGAACTGAGCTATCATCGCAGCACGTCCAGTCTGAAATACCACTTCATGGCCAAGCACACAGCTTACGCCAATTCTCTGCCCCCTTTGTCAAAGTATTGTTTTCACCCTTTTATTGATGGACAGTGTTACATTATGTGAGAGATTAATTGCTCCAAGTGAGAATGTTACGTGTGAAATTGAACACTACAGTAGGCTATGTGCCAATGTTGTTTTCTATTTAAAAAAACATTTGCACAAAGCAAGCTGATCCACTTTTCCATGTTAAGAGCATTAAAATGAGAAAATAAAAAAAAGGGACGAAAAGAATTCAAGGTACATTTAGAATAGATACAAATTTATGAATTGCAAGTTGACATTCATGTGATTGATTAATTAATTAATTAACTATTTTTTTATCACATTATGTTATAAACTTTCTGTAATAAAACATCAAAAATTAGATGGGGGACCCTGGAACAAATCTAATAAAATGGGGTACATGGTCTAATATTTTTGTCAGTTTTGAGATCCTTGATGTGAAAGCGCTTGAAAACATTGGAAGGCCTAAATGTCATAAAAAATCATTTCAGCCAAATGAATACCATTGATATGCAAACTAAACAACACTTTATACTTTACGTTGTTGGTTTGAACTTTGGAATTCATTTTTATTGTTACTAAAATGAAGGGTGATATGTTGGTTTATTTATGTGAATTTTCTTGGGCATAGTTTTTATCTACTGTATATCTATCTAGTTCTATAACATGGTATGTTCGCAAACCTTTTATATACAGGATAAACGGTCCATTATAAATGACAAGGTTGACTTTAATATGTTGGTATGGTCAAATAATGATGTCCTTGTCATCCTTTGTGATCTCTACACTTCCAGAGAATGAATAGTAAACACGCCCTCGTCCCAGCAGCAGCGCAGGCCGTATCTGCTCTCCCTAACCATAAGGTTTTTATGGGCTTTTTCATTTCATGGCTGGGGCAAAGTCTGAACCGGTGAAAAACAATTACGCTTGCTGTCAACAGCTGCGGTGCAATTTTTCCAACACACTCCCATGCTCCAGCAAACAGCACAGCATACACAGATTTCCCACAAAATCAAAGTGAAAGTCAAACGCAATCCCCAATCTGCGGCACGCCGTCTGCTGAATGCCATCCATTCCAAGCTCAACAGACTTCCATTCCCTGCCCTTCACCCTGGTGGCTTTATGCAAAGCAGCACAACACAGAACTCATAACATTTGAATTAGACATTGAGTGTTTGCTGAGACTGAGCCCGGCAAGCGAAAGGTAAAAATGTAACTTTCTCGCTGACGCTTTCATCCAAACGACTTATAATTGCTTCATATATGTCAGAGGCCACACGACTCTGGAGCGACTACGGGTTAAGTGTCTTGTTCAAGGACACATTGGTTGATATATATCGCAGTGGAAATTGAATCCAGATCTCCCACACCATCACCGCCCATTATGATTCTGTTGTTTCTCATCTTCGCACAACGGGCGTGGACAAAAGGGCAGCACACGCACACACACACAAATGAACACTGCCTGCTGCCGTTACTAAGCAGCAGCAACTCTACCCTATTTGACACCTAATGAACAGATGCTCAGCATCTTCTCCTAGCTCTTCATCGACTGCCTCTTGTCTGTTGTTAACTCCGAAGAATTAAGATGATAAAGATTGACTACCCTGTGATGGCGTTCATCGTGTCACTGATTAAAAGAAAAATAACCTAAGATAGCTACAGATGAATAAAAATGTTGTTGTGGCTTTATTGCTCTGACAAGGGGAGACTTATTTGTGCCTCCAGCGAAATAGCAAGGCAATAAAGTGGAACAGCGTTAAAAAAATGTTGTGGACAGAAAGAGAGCAGGGAAAGTGTGGCAAATGCAACTAGAAGAAAGATGAGAGGCTAAAGAAATCTGGTTAAGCTGCAGGACATTGTCATTAAATCTGAACCAAAAACTTCACAGAGCTGCAGAACAAAGCAGCCTACACAGGTGAAACACACAGCCATGGTAACACAAATGGTCTCTAGACATTTTCCCACAGACGTACTTGCGTGCATACAGCAACAAAGCTATAAGAAATTAGCCGGTCGCTCACATGAGAAATGGCCCTGTCCCATGCAAATTTGTCAGCTGACAGATATAGAAATGTCAGTGACAGGCATGCTGTTGAAATTCTGTGTTGTTGCCATTTTAAGCTACAGGAGGACAGAAATGGGGACCAGCTGATTAATCTCAAAACCAATTTATCAACAGTTTTTCCTCCTCTTACCCCACCACAATTGAAAGCAAAAAGATAATAGATAGATAGATAGA
>NC_045748.1:2162304-2170456 GCF_008692095.1 Etheostoma spectabile | reverse complement strand
GATAGATAGATAGATATTGATCCCAAAACAAATGGGAAATTACGGTGTTACAGCAGCACACATCAGTCACACAACACAGAAAATAAAAATGAGATACTAGGAAAAAATATACATACATACAATATACATGAAATAATAATAATAGGAATAAAATATAAGAACAAATGTTTGAATATATACAGGAAACAAAATGTGCAACTGCTTAGATAATATACTAAAATGTATGCTAAAATGTAAATGAACCACTTGTACAGTGCAGTAGTGTGGTATCTAAAAGTCTTATCTAGCACCCAGTGGTGACATGTTAAAGAGTTGTACTGCCTGTGGTAGGAAGGATTTCCTGTAGCGGTCCGTGCGGCGTCGAAGCTGTCGGAGTCTCTTAGAGAAGGTGCTCCTCTGTTTGACCAGTGTGGGGTGGAGAGGGTGGTCTGGGTTATAATGGGTTTTAATGGGTTATAATGGGTTATAATGGACTATAATGGACTCCTACACATTTGTTTTCTGATCAAATTCCATTTCTTTGACGTAAGAACTTTCCTGGTCTATTTTTATTGTCCGTTTTACGCTCAAAACATGTCCCTTATAATGTCCTGGGTATTAATTCAGACAGGTACAAGTACTGTATCCTTTAGGGAAGCAAGCTAAATTGGACATCCCCCTCTGACCAGAGTAAAGAGAAAAAAATTAAGAGATAAGGGTGTTTTTAACTTCGAAACTAACAAAATCATACATATTCCTCCAAGGGTGATGAAAAATAGGACACAAATTGATGCAGCAGAACCATCTTTTTATTCCACACTGTCTCCTTCTTTCATGCCTTCTGGCGCATACGTTACCCACAATGCAACTCAATCTCTGACTATTATTGTGCGTTCCATTTGTACTCAAAACTCAGATTTTTTCCGAGGTCAAAGTCAGAAAAAGCCGAGCTCAGAACTGCGTCAACCAACTACCTGAGTAGCCCAAGCTAAAAATCCAACATGGCTGCTCCGTGCATCAACAGCTGTAAAAGCTGTGGTAACGTCCAGTTATCAGCCCTTCTGTGTCGTACACGCAGTGTTGTGTATAGTCTCTCTTTGGTCATGTTTCACTGTTTGTATGCACACAAAAAACTGTGAAACGCGCTGTTATAACAACTGGTATTGCTAACATGGCTAACCTGGCTAGAGCTCACGAATACAATGAAAATAGGACTTGTAAATGGAACGCGTTCATCTCGGGTCATTCCCAGCTTTGACTTCCGAGTTCCGAGGTAAATGGAACGCACTACAGGTAGCGGCTACTGCAGCCGCGAGTCGCTAGCCTCAAGCAGAGACTAGGAGCGGACTACAGAGGTCTGGTAAACTCACTTCTTTATAACTCGACCCCACTAACTAACATCACTTGAGGTAATTTATGCAAAAAAAAAGACCTTATGTAAAAAAAAAATCATATATGCAGTAGCCCTTATCAAGAACTTCCAACAGACTTGGATGCGTAAGACTGGTGGAGTTCCCCTTCAACTACAAAGCTGAGACTTGACACGTGGACTTAAGTCAGACCTAAAGGCCCCTATACTGTATGATTGCGCTGTTTAAAAAAAAGTTGACAACTGTAATAGAAAACTAGTGAGCCCTTCAGTCGTTATTACAAAGCCATGGTCCTAGATTACACTGTGAGACACGTGAATCTTTCTGTCAAAAGGTTTGACATTTTCACAAAGTGACTATATATGGCTCTCAACTTAAACAATTACAAGACTCCATATAGTGGCACAGGATACATTTTCCAATGTAACATTGTTATTGCCCATGTGCATGGACACATTGGCATGTACTGTACGTATAATATATCTATGCTTAACACACTTTTTAAATTCCTTGATGACAGTTGATGCATTGTCCCTTCTTGCATGTAACTTTCCACCACAGCACTACCATTTGGCAGGTTTTCATCACATAGTGACGCGCCTCAAAATTGATACTGCAGAGTAGGGCTGCAACAAACAAATTACTTTTATAACTGCTGACATTTTTCCTCCCTTGATTACCCAATTAATCATTTGGTCAATAAAATATCAGAATATTGTGACAAACGTCCGTCGTCATTTTTTAAAGTCCCGGGTAATATCTTCAAATTGCTGGGTTTTGTCCGGCCAACACTCCTACACAAAAAATATTCAGTTTACCAGCACATGCTGTATATATATATATATTTACTTTGGACTTTACTTTGGTTCTTTAAAGATTGCGCCTTGAAGTAAAAAATATCTGCAGAAAAGTGAGGTATGACCTGTTAAAAATCTCAAAACAATAAAAAGTAGTGAGGCAGTGACATCCAGGCCTTGAGTGGTCTGGCAGCTTAAAACGGTTTATGAATTTGAGGTCCTTAACACAACTTTTAAAAAGGAAATTCAGTGATCTCAAAAACCTGCAATTGACTTGAAATTTGCTTATAAAGACTGAGATTTAACCTACACTTACAGTTCTATATTTTAATAAATCTAGTAGTCATCCATATTCAGATCATTTCCATTCACAACACACTCAGTTCCTCTTTGCCAATGCCGCTTCCTTCAACTTTTCCGAGACGGTTCTTCTCGACAACATCTTTCTGTAGTCTTCTTGTACTCTTTGGAGCTCGTCAGAGTACTCCTCTCACGTCTGAATAAACGCAGCTTATTGACATTCAACTTGCTGTAACCCACCTCTGCCGCAGTGATTATTATTGTGATTAAGTTACTTCAAGTTCCATTCCACAAGATGCGTACATTTCACAAGCTTCCCATCACAATAGGAGCCCTCTGCGTGGCTCGGTTTGATGTGCACTTAAGAGAATAAAAGGACAGACTGAAAAGGGAGGAGAGAAAAAAGGAAAAATGAAGAGGTCTCCACTGTGTGTGGGTATTGCATCTCTATGCTCAGAGTACAAACATTAGGTATCTGTTCTATGAATCAGAGTGCAGACAGGCAAATCCACATGAAAGACAATCTTTTTTTCCTAACTATGAAATATACTTCATTAGTATACAAAAAAAGGGACCTCAGGGGTTGAAAGCATAGCGGGTGCCAAGTCATTGTGTTGTCAATCAGAAATACAACTAGTCTCAATCCAAGACCGATGAGCTCTAAGTCAAGTCCACGTCCTAACCTTTGTCTTTTAAGAACTAATCAAGTGAATCAAACTGAATGCCACTTCTTTTTTAAGTGTTCACATTTTATTAGTAGGATAAACCCCTAAAGAGTATCATCTTGTTTCCGAGGGGGTCCCAACATATATCACAAATCAATACACAACAACAACGACGTACATACAGGCAAATAAAAAAAGAAAAGAAAAGCATTCATTAATCAAAACATTACAACCACTAGGTGGCCAAAATGGTCAATAATAAATAAAATGGGGTATGAACATCAGATATAGGGAATGACTGCACCAATGATAACAATATTAGTCCATCTCAAATAAGAGGACATGGCATTCTTCAACATACCAAATATTGAAGATGATCTCATTTCAACAGGTAAATTATTCCAATCTGCTGGAGCTTTAAACTTCAAAGCTCTCTTGCCAATTGTTTTCTTAACACGAGGGACAGAGAAGTAGAGTTGAGTAGAGGTACGAACGTCGTAGTTTGAGGTATAAACTACAAGATATTGTAGTAAATAAGGAGGATAATTAAAATATGGGTTGAAGCCAATGAGTGTGTCTGCAAACACTTAGAGATGGCCATTTAAGACTAAGTAAGTATAATAACAAAAGGTACAGAAACTGAATTATTTTAAATAAATGTGTATCATTTTCCATTAAATTATTATTAATACTTGTGTTCAATTATCTGTCATTTCTGAGCCAAATGTTTTGCATGCTGCCGTCTGTTTTATTTGTTGTTGACAGCAGCAGTCTTTACTTCTCAGTCTGATATTTAGGAGGTCTCATCTGCTGCTTTCCCTAAAGATGGGGCAATGTGATTGGCTACTGGCAAATTGATTCAAAACGCATCTGGTTTAAGAAAAATTAACAGCTTTTACAACATCATTTTATTTTATTTTTTTGGTCTTAGAGAGGATATCATTGTCATTCCAACTCAAAAGTCCAAGTGATGTTATCTCGAGTCCACACCTTTGTTTAAAAGTTAGTGATTTCCAAGACAAAAGACAACCTTGAGTGTTCAAAAACAGCTGTAACTCAATATTAGGATGGTGCTTTTCTGGGAATGTCCGGCGTAAAGCACTTAAATCTTACAACCGAGTCTTTTGGAAAAGCAGAACTACATTATATTCTTTACCTTATAAAGGCCCTGAAAACTCTTTTACTCAATCCAATCCTTTGAGAACACACTCTTTTCTGACAAAGTTCCACCTTTTTGGGGTTATTTAACGAGCAATGTATTTCTTTTGCAGATGCTCTTTTCACTACTTTGAAGTCGGTGGTTCTCATTTGGAAAAGAGTGCATTTAACACATTTGAATCCAAATCTGGGGCACGTTCATTTTGACCCAGTCAAAACGAAGCAAAAAGTGTTTTTAAATTGAAACAATAGAGCCTTGAACACAACATACTAGGCCTGGCAAACCGGTTCCTTTTGAGGATTCGGGTTATTCTGAGTCACTCGCTAAACTAAACCGGGTTTAAGAAAACTTAAAAAGTATAAAAAAAAGAGGGAGGAGGTTAACTTTTCCTGTTAAAGATGTCTCACCTTGGTCTGAAAGCATAGGAGAGACACTTTGTGTCTCTATGACTCTAGAGTTGGCACTCCCTCTGAAGCTAATCCTCATCACTCTCTCACTTTCTCTAACACCTACACACACACACACACACACACACACACACACACACACACACACACACACACACACACACACACACACACACACACACACAGCCATGGCTCTCAAAAAGATATGTACACACCAACGCATAAGTATAAACTTCAGGCCAATTGAGTAGGCTACGGCGAAAGCTCTGGGTGGACACCCACACCCACACCCACACCCACACCCACACCCACAAAACAGGGACAATGTTCCTAAAAGCCCGTTCCTCACCGTTCCTCTGAAACATGTCCTTCAACCGAGGGCGAATCACAAAATTCCAGACCCTGTACATATGCATTCTGTATGGGCCCTTCCCTGCATCCACGGCTATTCATTCTAGTATTTTTGCGGTCCCTGTATATTCAGTCCACCACCCCCCCCCCCCCCCCCCCCCCCCCCCCCCCCCCACCCCCCGACCCCTCCCCCCCCGTCCAACGCCCCTCTGTTTATCTCGGAAACCGCAGCAAAATTGAATTTTTTTGAATGTGTCCCTGATGACACCCACACAGTCCTATTGAAGCAGCTTGATTGCGTTTCTGAGTTAAACTCTTAATGAAGAATACCTAAAGATGATTTTTTTTTTTTCCATGATTTTTGCAAATTTAGCCATGACTCAGTTTCGGAACAGTATTCAGGGAATTTAACAGGACAATACCAGTTGTTTTTACATTACTGCCACTTTTAATTGTGTTTTGCCAACACTCTGACAGTGTTGGTTTACATTGCTTTACATGACTTTTTGGACATGAATAATACGACAGTCATAAAACGACAAATGCACTAAGACACAACATGCAAAAACACTGGTCCGGGTTTAATAGTGCTTTGCCGGTCATAATTTGCATCTGCTTTAGTATCACATTTGAAATGTTTACTGCATCCTCTCCTTCACAATAAAGTTATTTCCCCTCGCCTCCCCTCTGGTGATGTAATTTTTATGAAAAATGTTATACTGTGGGAAACTGCACCCATCTGGCACCTTAACAGACTTAATCAAACCGCAAGTGGAATTTAAAATGATTAAATGAACCTTGTCTGGGGGAAGTTATTAGAATATGTCTCTCATAAATTGGTGAAATAAAGTAAGACTCTGATCTCCATACAAAGTCAACAGCACAAAAAGATGAGATTTCATATTATGTCTCTGGCTCTACATATTAAAAGGCAGTAAGATGTAAATGTATCCACAAAAGAAATAATATCCAATCTCCTTGTTCAATGTGCTGAATGAGATAAAGAAGAATATCACATTGGACTCTCCTCTTCCTCTTTGAACCACAAACTAGTAAATGTAGGCCTACCCGAATGGAAATGTCTTTAAAATAGGCCTACCTTTATGATTTTAATAAAAATACATGAACCTGTATAGTTTGAAATCTTGCATTTCTTGGTCCTGAATCTGAGTTTAATTGAGATATTTTTTTTTTCAACTTTTTGAAACATTACAAGACATCCACTATCATGTTTTACCAGGTTTAAAGGTTTCAATGATCTGTTCTAAAAAGTAACTTAAAAAAGGTAGTTACACCACTATAACCCGAATTTAAAAAATAAAAGCCGGAGAAAGAGAGAGACAACAGTGTAGGCAGCAGTACAGAAGCAGTTTGGGACTGACACCGACCTAGTTGGGATGAAGTGGTCGGGAGAAGGGACTGCTGCTGCTGCTGCTGCTGCTGCTGCTGAGTTCAAGCTCCACAAACTTTCTGCCAAGTTCACAATTCATATCCTAATCAAAAGCTCCCATAACACTGCATTACACGTTCACATGCATGACGCAGTTCAGAGGATTTTAAATGGAAGTTCGCACTCCCCAGTATGCTCTGAGAGAGGCTCAGAGCATTCATTTCTCATCCTTTCAAAGCTGCTGGAAGTCAGAAACACTTTAAAAAACCATTAACTATTCGGGTTTTTTTTGTTTTTTTTGTTTAACTGATCCTACCTGTAGCTCGGTTCCTGGCGGCCGCTGTGAGACTTCCTTTTAAAAACCCATCCTTCGTGTGTTCCTGGTGCCTCAGCTGGCTCCGTGTGGACCTGCGGAGAGGACACTGGGTGGTAACTGAAAGCAGGCCTGGATCTTTAGTGGCGTTGCTAAAAACTGCCTGAAATATGAGCGTTTTTTTTTTTTTTTTATAAAAGCCGCCCGGCAACAGGTGTCCACTTCACGTACAGGTGACAGTGAAGCGTCGAGCCACTTTGCTGATCCAGAGTCCACCCCCCTTCCTCCTTCCTCCTCCCATCCCTCCCTCCTCTGGCTGCTGCTGTTATCTAAAGACTCATTAAAAAAAGATCACATTAAACTGAAGTTACTGCCACAGCCATTTTAAGCCTGTTCATTTTTAAGCCAATGCAGATTTAATATAAGAGTTTGTTGGTGCAGGAAGAGGATAAAAAGGCCATTTCTTTAGCCATTAATCCCCCCCCTCCCCCCCTGATGGCACCAGTTTAGTGGTAACCACAAGAGGGGGCCCTCTACTTGGTGTCGGTGGCCAAACCAGGAAAAGCAAAGTGTTGAAAGTTATGAGTCAGAATAAAACTGCATTCCACAGAGAGAGAATGAGTCATTTAGTTACTTGCAGAGTGAATCAGTGGCTTCTAATATTATTCATAGATATCTTCCAAAAAATACTAATGAAGTAAAATGCTCCTAGTGTGACTTTTATGCTGGTTTGAGGTGGTGTATGTGTGTGTTTTTCTGGCACAGTGACAGTGCTTTTGGAACCGAGGCAATTTATTTATGATTTCCCTCTGTTTTTTTTAAATTATGTAAAAAACGATGCAGGAGCAACCCCCCCCCTTCAGAACAGAAAGTTTGCTTTTCTAACTTTTTGTTCTATATTCAATTTGAACTGTTCTATAACTCAATTATTACTTGAGACAAATCTATTAATTCAAAATTCATTTTTCTGTACTTTTACATCTTTGTATTTTATTTTGGTGTTTTGTTTGGTGTTTCTAGACTGGTATGTTATATCTACTTCATGTAATGTATAAGTATCATAAATCAACAAGTCCTCCAAACCTTATGACAATATGGTTGTTACGTGAATGGCTTAATTCACACTACATCTTCATAGTCTGCCTTCACAAAGACTTTGCAGAGAATAAACCTGACTGCAATCAAGAATCACAGCGACAAAACTTCAGATTTCTACTTCATTTCATTTATTTTTTTAATTAAGCAAATGTATGTAAAAATACATATTTCCTGTATAACTAAAACCAAATGCATATATTGACAAACAGCAATACGTCATAAAGAAAGTTATACATCTGAGTCAAAAAAATATAATATAACTACTTTGAAGTAATCAATCTTTGGATAGTTCTGCAAATATAATCCGTGAGGAGAAGTATTCC
>NC_045748.1:2157302-2162294 GCF_008692095.1 Etheostoma spectabile | reverse complement strand
GAGCTTTACATGAAATCATATTGGCAGCGTTCAAGATCGCATACTAATGTAATACTGCCTACTGCATACTCAGTGTATACTGCGTACTAAATGTCTGATTAAGTAAGACATTAGCAACAGACTGTTATATATATTATGTAATATATATTATGATGTGACTAATGTCAAACATGTTAAAAATGTTATAGCAAATTACCAAATAGGGGATATTTGGATGAACGGACCACATATTGGGAAACTAAAAGATTACTTTCTCGCCTGAAGAGTATTGATCATTATGAGAAAGATACTGTGTTTTTTGAACGTTAAAGCATGTAAACCTTTTCTTGTAGACCCCAAGAATCCAAATAGGACAATAAAAAGGAGTACAAGAGGACCGCTTTAGTCCTGTACATGCAGTAAGCGTACGTCTCATACTTCTCTTAATCTTGATTAAGTAGTATACTATACATCTGCGGACACAAAATCACTCACTTTCACGTCATACAGTACTTAGTAAGAATAGCATGTTAGTAGGCGATTTCAAACACAGCCATAGGCTACAGTCACAAATAAATATTTGTTTAAGATTCACTATGAAACAGCTGTGCAACTGTGCAAGGTTCTAGCAGTAGTCAGTTAAAGGCGTCCGTGTAGTCTCCAAAAATAAGTCCCCACTCATCCGAGGTTTGCAATCGTCTCTTGAGTGAGCGACATGTTGCTATACTGTCGCAGGCAAGCAACAGGTCCCCTGCTCATTAAGGGTTTGGTTCATTGTTACTAAAGCTGAATATTTACGTATATAAAGCCACTAAGGATCATCGAGCTTCTGTGTGGAGGAGAATACAACACATAGCATTGAATACACAACACAGAATCATAAAAATCAGCATCTCGTGGCAGAACAGCGATAAAGGTTCGCCTGATCAGCTATATGCATTCAGAAACTCAAAGTAAACAGCAGGCACCAGTCTCAGGGGACACAGCGTGGCAGGAGGAAGGGGATTCTCCACCAATCAGCAGCTTTAATTTGGGTCAGTCGCCAAAATCTGGGATGTCGTCGTAGGAGTAACCCCGGTAACCCTTCGCGGCGAAGTAGGCAATTCTCAAATGGTAAAATCCAGGAAGGAACACGAGTAGCCCTATGACGATGACAGGAATGGTGCGGTCTGGATGCTGAAAACAAAAAGAAAAAAAAAGAAGAGGAGGAAATAAAGTTGGGGGGTGAGAAACTGTGCTAAGGAACTTCAAGCAGATATTTCTCTGTATTAAGGGGTTTATATGCCACAAATCTTGAGAACCACCATTTACTCACAAACATATCATATACATAGTGGAATACTGAACTCGGTAATGAGGTGCCGGAAGAGGCATCACAGAGTGCTTAATGTACTCATCTGCCTTTAACAGGCTTATCTCTGTCGCCCGCCAGCAGCAACATAAACACGCTGTGAATGAAAAGGGTGTGTGAAGGAGGCCCACAGACGGGATGACTTCATCTGTCTGAGATCTGGTTTCATGTAAATCATGAGTCATTTCACATGCACGGCTGCTAACCACAGGCAGTCCTTACCAACGCCAAGTGAAGTGTTTCATTTCACCACCAGATGGCGGTCTTGTGCACTGAGTTACTGTGGCCCTCTCAATGCTTTAGTCTTTTTTTTTTTAAGTTACAGTGCTGCATGAGCCATTGCAATGTCTATCATCTTCTTGTCAACACTGTGTTTTTGCACTATCTACTGGGATTATTGTGAGGTGGGTTTTAAAGGGACAATGCACCCAAATTACAACAACAAAAACAGGAGATGTGTTTTTGAAGTTTGAGAAAAACAAACCTTGACACAAGGTTGTCTTATAATGCCACGATCAGACGACACACATACAGACCTGACAGACACGTCGTAGACAAGCGTTCAAAGCCGTGCTCAATAATTTGGGTCAGGACCGACAAACGTGTGTCTCTACCTCTTGTCGTGTGACATAATCAAAGATCAGTGATCTAACGTCTGGGACGCTTCACAACCACAACGCAGAAAGTCTAGCATGTCAGAAGCATGTTCTGCGACGTGTTCCTTAACATTGACCAATAGAAAGAGAGTGCACTCTACTTGTTTTGCGCACACATGCAAACTCTGTGAAAAGAAGAAGAGAATGTCTGGTGGAGAAAAGATACACATAGAGCCCAAAAATAGGCTTTTTCCATGGCAGGGATCGCCCTTCTTCCCAGCATTGCACGCTATTGGGCTAGCTGCTAGCAGTAACCGGTTTCTCTTCACTTTGACCACTGACAAGCGAAGAAAACAGGCCATATCCTCCTACAACCGCAATGGCTGCACCTGATTGGACAAACATTATAAGTGGGGCCCCTGGATTTCCAGACAGACCTTGATTGCAGCTTGTTTGGAAAACAATATCTTATTTTACAAAAATAGTTCACCGAAACGTGTTTCTGAAAACATTTTCCGTGAGAAATAAACTATGCAGTTGCTAAATCTGTATTTATTTCAGATAAATAGTCAGTTTAAATGATTTTCATGAGTTTTTGAGAAGCTGCAGCTCCACCAAAGCGTCGACCTATGAACTTCGATGGGATCTTCACGACAGCAAGCGATAATCAGTCTGGGTGCAGGTGGGTGTCATACTTGTAGTGTTGCGACTCTTCTGTCTAAGACACAGCAAGTATTTTGGGCAATTTGTCTGTTTAGTATGACATACTGACTGTTGTCAATTGTGTAGTCTGATCCTGGCATTAGTGGGGGTTCCGTTTTGTGTTTTAACAGAGCATTCAACCTCATCCAACGGTCTTCATCAGCCAATGGAGTATGCTCAGTTGCCATGGAGATGGCTCAGTTGTCATCACTAGACTGACGTTTCATAGACGACAACTGAACAAACTCCATCTACTGATAAAGATTAGGGCTGCGGCAGAAATTGCATACAATGCACTACATACTCAATATGTTTACTATCGTTCAACGTACTTCTGTATTTAAAAATAAACAGCAGCGTGTATCTTTTTGGACGCGCTGTGCTGTAATTACCAAGTCCCTTCCTGAGAGTCTCTTTGCCAGTTGGAGACACGTAACCAAGGTAACCCCAGCTCTACCGGCATTGCCAGATAATGCTTAAATTATTGGGAAAAAGTAAACAAATAGTCTAACAGTAGCAGGGGACATTCCCTGGTATTTAAAGGTCCCATGACATGGTGCTTTTTGGATGCTTTTGTGTAGACCTTAGTGGTCCCCTAATACTATATCTGAAGTCTCTTTTATATAGACCTTAGTGTCCCCTAATACTGTATCTGAAGTCTCTTTATATAGACCTTAGTGGTCCCCTAATACTGTATCTGAAGTCTCTTTTATATAGACCTTAGGGTCCCCTAATACTGTATCTGAAGTCTCTTTTATATAGACCTTAGTGGTCCCCTAATACTGTATCTGAAGTCTCTTTTATAGACCTTAGTGGTCCCCTAATACTATATCTGAAGTCTCTTTTATATAGACCTTAGTGGTCCCCTAATACTGTATCTGAAGTTTCTTTATATAGACCTTAGTGGTCCCCTAATACTGTATCTGAAGCTCTTTATATAGACTAGTGGTTCCTAATCCTATATCTGAAGTCTCTTTTTATAGACCTTAGTGGTCCCCTAATACTGTATCTGAAGTCCTTTTATATGATCTTAGTGGTCCTAATACTTATCTGAAGTCTCTTTTATATAGGTCTTAGTGTGTGTGTGTGGGGGGTATTATCCTTACCAACTGCCACTTTGCTCGTGGAGTAGCCAAATTCTCTGGGTTGGCACAGCAGAGAAACAAGAGGTAATCTTGCCCATTGAGAGAGAGAGAGAGAGACACACACACACACACACACACACACACACCACACACACACACACACACACACACACACACACACACACACACACACACACACACACACACACACACACACCACCCACACACCCACACCCAACACACACACACACACACACACACACACACACACACACACACACACACACACACACTTTTCTGCAAATACAATCTGCAGGTTGGAATTAAAAAACATTTTATTCAAAATTTGCATTGACCTCCTACTGATAATTACAGATGTAATATATGCAGGCCCAGTTATCTCCCACACGGAGTCATCATTTTAGAAAGCAGAAACTACAGCAGGGGATCAACCAAAGTTGGCACTCCGAGGCATAACACATCAAAATCATTAGTTTTGTTTAAACACACACAAAACTATTGTGAGCAGGCACAATACTGGCATCGAGGCAATAAAATGTCAGGACAACAGTTAAATTACAGCTATATAAAAACCCGATTAACTGCAGCATGTTTTATTTACTGCTTGAGTTGACATTTTGGAGGCTGTGTTGGCTCTCTACATGTGTCGAAGCTAGGACCGGGTATTACACCGCACTACTTTTTTGGTACTGACTAGAATGTTTTTTTATTCAGGAAGAATAGCTGCTGCAGTGCAGAAGCTAATGAGGATTCTAATTAAACTAACAAGCAATACTATCAAGTACCGAAAGCTGGCTTTCAATGTCACGACATATTACTCATTCTTTAATCAGATAGTTCCTGATTTAAATCAAAAAGGTTGCAGATTTCAGGATATTTCATTGAGTCAATTTACTTGAACAACATTTAACCCTAAAATATAAGAAGAAAAAAAATACTTGCAAAAACATGTTTGTGTTCCTCAAATTAAGGCATTGTATCGGCACTAGTGTTAATACAAATGAGAGCATCAGTATCTGTAACCTGGAGGAAAACCTGAATCATTGTCTTTTGCTCTACGGTGCTAGCAAAAGAAAAAAAAAGAAAGAAATATGAACACAATCATCCTGATTGCAAAACCCAAAGAATGTAAGTGCCCTGTTATGTCATTTTCTTGCCTGGAGTTAGATGAGAAGATTGATACCACTCATAGACATGAGGGCGGTATCAATCTTCTCATCTAACTCTCAGCAAGAAGGCGAACAAGCGTATTTCCTTC
>NC_045748.1:2126176-2157292 GCF_008692095.1 Etheostoma spectabile | reverse complement strand
AAACTTGTTCTTTAACATCAAGATACAGCCAAGGTGAACTAACTTGATATACCAACTGCGTTCAGAGGTGTCTGAGACACATTTAGAGGAGGCAGGCAGCTCAAACAGAAACATTTTGGTCACAAATGGATTTTCAGGAGAACAGGGCTGATGGGGTATTTACTCACTTTTAAGGAGGCCAAAGCATTATGGGAGAATGTAACACGCTTCAGAGTAAGCTCTTTGGTAATAAGAGAAGAAATTGTGTTCAAGTTTATGTACAGTACTGGGGACACATTTCAACTGGTGTCCAACCATACTGACTCCAGACAACATCTGGACCTGACCCCCATCTCTGTATTTTACCATTGGAAGAGATTGCATGACATTAGCTGAGCAAACTCACCTCGACCTTTATGGTTCCTGAGAGAAGAAGAGCCCCGAAGACTATCAGTAAGGAGCCAATCAAAAACAGGAATATTGCCAGTGCAATCGCCTTGTATGGGACCTTTGGTGGGCTTTTCTTGAACTGTAATGTGTTCAAATGTTGGACAAAACACAAGACATTTAGACAAGACAAGTGTATTCATTCATCATTATGGTTAATAATAGCAGGCGGTTTAGCTTAGGTGCACTGGTGCCTCAACGTCAGGGCTGCAACTAACGATTATTTTCATCAATCTGACGAATATTTTTCCGATTAATCGATTAGCTCTTTGGTCGATATTGTCGATTAGTCTTTCCCAAAGCCCAAGAGATTGTATTCACATTAAAGAAGCTAGAATCAGAAATTCATTATTTTTCATAAACAAATGACTCAAACCGATTAGCCAATTATAAAATAGTAGTAATTCCTTTAATAGTTGACAACTGATTGATTAATCAATTAATCTTTGCAGCTCCACTTAACATGGCGCTTAAAAAAGGTACTTTATTAATGGCATAATAAATGATAGAAGTATTTCAGTTCATATTAAAACAAAATTAGGCTGTGTTAATCCCTAAACAGAAACTGAGTGTATCAGACTTACAGCTACTCATATCTCCTCTGGTATAATCACAGAAAGCGTAGGAACATTTCCAGGAAGTCATTCATTGGGATTAATCTCTAATTATTTGCCTGTGGTAGGAACACTCTTCATAATTACCAAGTTCCTGAACAACCCATAGAGCCGCTTGAGGCCCGAGAGACATCAGAGACAGGTCTGTAGAGAAGAAAAGCAAGCGTCTCACCTGTAAGTCTATGTAACCGTCTTCATCCGCCGCCAGCCGTGAGTACTTGACCTTGTTGTTGGAGATTCCAACACCCAACATGTTGCTTCTTATTGCCTGCATTAGAAGCTCTTTGAAAAGAGAGACAGAGTTAATTAGTTATGATATCTATACAGTAATCTTTAATTTGGTCCTGTAGTTTAATAGGTTAAGTTATAGTGACCCCGGCATAAACAATAAGTTAAAATCTCAATCACGGTAGACAAAATGTTTTACGTCTGATGACTTATGCTACCCCACCACTACAGTACACCTTGAGACTGAGAGGTTAGTGAGAGTTTAATTTTCCACAGTGTCACATCTGCTTGGAAATGTAAAACACTGCACAATATAATCTAAAATCAAAAACACGATTAATTAAACATTTCACCTTGATAACGGTACATGAATGACAATTAATCACGTTGTCCTCAATCATCTTTTCTGAAGCCAAAATGTTCCCAGACAACGGACACTGTTTTTTTGGGGCACAAGTTGCTCAGTTGACTCAGACTATGTGTTGAGTTATCCCCCATTATGCTTTCCATTCGTCTGACTGGTCCGGGCGAAGTCTCGACACTACACATGCGGTATTGTTTTTTGGGAGAAAGTAGGCCTTTCAACAGGTATAAAATTACCGAAATTAGTCATCGGTTTCAAATTAGTCAAATGAAATATTTGCAGCACACGGTTTATAAACTTAGAGGCGAACATTTGATCCGTTATTCCACAAAACCTGTTTTTCTACAAAGCCTGCCTAGAGCTGGAACTGAATGACTACTATTTCTAGTGTTTATTCCACACATGCCAGTCAGTGTTAATAAAGACAATCTACTCAAAGATTTAACAGATTATCACTGCGTCATCTGATGTGGCATCCCCACACAAAAAGAGAAAGATTAACATAAAAATACCACAACACCAATCTGCCCCTGAGGGACTCGGAGAAGTGTGACTACACATGTGGTCTGATCTTCCTCAAAGCCTAAGTTTTGTTTATGTTGGAGAATTGAGCTCTGTGCACACTTGAGGCCCCCCCCACAGGAGACTAAATCCATGAATTGAACAAAGTATGTAGGGGTTTTTAGAAACATTCTTTTATTTTGCTGGCAGCTGTCACTTCAGCTCGCCACAGAGCCTCTCTGATGGGGAAAGCTCCAGGTTACAGATGTGAAGTTACAGCACGTACTGCGATAAGGGAATACTGTGGATTTAGCACCAAAAAAAAGGAGGAAAGTGTTGACGAGAGCATTTCAGGATTATCCAAGAAAAACCTACGCAGCTTTGAAAGAAAACTAAAACTACGTGGGAGTATTCATTAGTAGTCATCTGGATTGGTTTCGGGCAGAGATAGAACCTTTTTTTTTTCAAAAGAGTGTTTTGCTGTAGCATGAAGGATATTCCCTAATTATTAGTTGTTGTTGATGGTGGCGGACAGCGCTGTCAAAAAAGTCGCTCCAAAAACTCCCATAGGTGTTCTGCTTAATGTGTGCTGCTGCTGCTACAGACCTGGACAGTGTGACATTGTACAGATTTTGTGAGGACGACATGCAGACGGTTTTAGTCAGCACATAAAACAACAATAACCCTGGGTTACAGCAACACTCAGGAGGCTTCATTAAGCCACGAGGGAGGCCTACAGAAGTGGGGACAGGATTCTCTACAACCAAGCCAGAAACTCACTAACAAAAAAGGAGAACACAATAGCAAAGAGGAAAACCTGAAAAACCTTTTTCTGGTCAATGACCCTGCGTCATGCTCCATTTAAACGGGGAAGCAGCAATTCGGCAATTTTCCGCAGGGTTGTCCGGCGGTGTAGGAGTGTCCTAAATGGCCCATGTGTGTGTCCTCCTGTTGTTGAAAATTGCTTTATTAGGAGAAACCCCTTGAGATGCAGCATCTCGTTTTTGAGGGGGTCCTTAACGATACGTACATACATATACAGTTAACAAAACAAAAACAGACAAAAGACAAACAGTCAGACATAATCAAGTTTGAGGCAGACCAAAAATAAATAAAACTGGATATTAATAATAGTAGAAGAGGTGTTATGGTGTTGTAGAGGATTAGGACAGGTACTGTAATGGGAAGATAGGGCATTTTTTTAAGGAGTGAAGAGATAGAATGGATCGAATATTTACAGGTAGATTATTCCAATCTGAGGCGGTTTTAAACCTAAAGGCTTTCTTAGCTGTAGCGGAAGGTATAGCAGGGACAGAAAAAAAAGTTGTGTGAGTGTCTCAAGTGGTAGGTAGAGGAAAAAGGTAACATAAGCTTTTTTTTTTTTTTAGATAACTAGGGTAATGGAAACACATTCATAAATAAACTGCAGCTAACGCTGGTGTCTTCTTATTGAGGGTGATGCTAGAGCAAGTTTTTCAAACATAATACAGTGATGAGTTGTGAAAGGACATCCAAGGACAAATCTACAGACCGATTCCAGCACTATGGGCCTTATTTTAACAATCTAAGTTCACCGAGTCAAGCACATGGCGCAGGTGCGCTTAGGACGTGTCCAAATCCGGGTCTGTGCGCCTGACGCATCGTTCAAAAAGGTTGTACTTAGTGTCTTAATTAATCATAGGTGTGTTTTGGCTGTAACATGCAATAAACCAATCTCACACACACACACACAGATTTTACTGATGTGCTGTTAAAATAATGAAATGCTGCGCTATTGACTTTAGTCCAGTTTTTTTTTTTAAAGCGATCACTTCCCGCTGCCTCAAGATAGCAATACGCCAAGAATGCACCTGAACACACCTCACTGTAAGATCAGCACGGCCAAGGGCGCACAGATGTGTATTTGCTATTTAAACGGTGTGGGTGCGTTGTTAACACGTTGTTCACGTGTTAACGTGTTAAAGTGAATTACGTGTTGTTTACATGTTGTTTACGTGTGGGAAACCAAGTGTATTTGAACTGTTTGGCTTTCCATAGGGCGCTGGACGGGACAACAACTGCGTGGGTCTTAAACAAAGACACTTGCGTCTGGCTTTGCGCCATGCTGGGTTTAAGATAGGGCCCTATATGCTTTTGTTCTATAGTAACTTCCTCCTTCAAAACAAAACCATTGATGAAACGCGCTCGTTCAGACAACGGTTATTAGTTTGATTCAAAATCCATCTAGAACAGGCGTCGAGATTGGTGGCCTGGTATACACCTGGCTGCATCATATAACTCAACCATCAGAGATAAATCCTTTTCATTTTGCCAGCAGACACATTGTCTTTGTACTATAAATTCTTCAGGACAAGTAATAAGTTCAAGAAAGGGAATATGGTCTAATTTGATCCTACAGGGTGTTACTTGAAGAGGATTCTTTTTTTTCCTGTCTGTATTGGCTGTCTCTCATTTGGATTCGGTCTTGACTTGGACTCAAACCTTTTCAGAGTCGGTCTTGACTTGGATTTGAACCTCTTTGGACTCAACAAAGGTGAACTTGACTACAGTCCTGACCCGACACCAAGGTTTTTCTTTCCACAGGCTGTCACTATGACGGACACTTAACAGTTAGTGTCCGAAATAATGCCATTGCCTATAAACTTGTAACCTTAATCCCTGTGCAATAACCTTGTTACATGACAACATCCACTGTACATTCCATATTTAATTTTTTTGTTTAAATACAGTTTTAACATGTAAATGTCATCATTGTCAGATATAAATCTGAGCAAGCCGTGTACGCTGCATTGTCCACCCACCTTATATAAAGCATAAATGAATAATAACCATAAAATATAAAGCAACATGTGACATTAATGAGTCCATATTTATTCCAGCACCCTTTAATGTCTTTAAATGTAACAGGTTTTTAAATGATGAATAAACAATGCAGGTGTTTGGTTTTTCTACACCAAAACTATACCCTTGAAACAGCATTTTTAGACCATAATGACGACATTAATAAAAAAAAAAATATATAATTTACAACAAGGAGGAGGGAAGATATTCAAAACTTCGAAGGGAATGGGTTTTTGGTTGTATGACGCAGCATCCTCCCTAGCCTGGTTCAGTTAAATGGGGTTACTGCATGATAATATGGTAGATAGTTTTTTTTCTTATATGACACTTAAACATTTTAGTTCACCACTGTATTCTTGGTAAATGACGTGTATGTGTCGGTGTTATTTCAGTTGAATTAGCTAACGGTAACTTTGCATGAATTCTGTGCTTTCTCTTTCCTGCAACTGTGCCATGTCTTACAGTGTCGTTACCCAGCTAGCTAAGTCGTATTGCTACTATCAAATATTGAAATGAATAGGCAAAAGAAAGTAAACAAAGTTTAAACTTAAAAACCTCCACGTGTCGAGCTAGCTTAGTTAGCTAGGTTAAATCCCTGCATGTTACATATGGCTATATTTACGTTACTGCCCATAATATACAAGTAGCTTCTGTGCATTAATAACATTATGTACCTGAGGCTTTAGTCAGCAAGCATGTACAAATTAAGATGTTCACTGCTGAGGGTACTGCTTAATTAACCTGCCTTGGTTGTTAACCACTCATTACCTAGCTAATTAGCTGGACCGTTATAGCTTCTTAGAAGTTATCAAAAGCGAGCTAACGCAGCCTGACATCCGCTTGATTTGAAACTCGTTTCTTCGCCTCGTTCCTCTCTTACCTTTACTTGAGGTATAATTAACACAGTCAATGTTATCCTGTGCAGACTGCTCCTCTACGGTGCCAAATCGGTTGTTTTCATGTATCGAAATCTCGGGGGAAACTTCCTTATTTTCGAACAGAGCGCATGCGCACATCCGTCGTATCCTGTTGCTTGTCCTGTTCACAGTTACCAGGCTTCGTGGCTAAGTTGTTCATCCTTATCTTGGTAAACCAATGATCCAATCCTACAGCATAAAAATATTCACTTACAAGTGAAGTCCTTATTTAAAATGTCACCTCATTAAGAGTACAGAAGTTGTATCAGCAGAATAGACTCTTTCACTACTATGTTTTTTATTGAATTATCGGTTTAATGTTATTGTTGGAATATTATTGTTAGTGATGTTGAAAGGAAATTATTGTTGTACCAGGTCAAAGTGTCCTTGATTGTTATTGGCTGAGCTCCATTCAAAGTCCTTGTAAAATACTGTGTATAACAATTCTTCATGCAGCCTTATATAAAGTGATACAAGTATGAATTCACATAATTTAAACAGTTGCGTATAGTTCCTCAAAACCTTACTTAAGTACAGTCATTGAGTAAATATAGGCTACTTTGTTACATTCTACCAAAAAATTGTGATTAGTTGCTTATCAATGCTTTATTCAAAAACTACAAGAATACTGCAGAAAGAAGTAGCCTAACTGTTGCTACACTTATTTCAATAAAATACCCAGACATTTCCATTGTGAGAAATGTCTTTTCTCCTAGACATTTGTACACAATGCCCTTTTCTCTGTCCTTACCTCGGATGTTCCTGAACGTGTTGAGAAAGCAGCCTTGTCTTCTTTATCCATTCTGCAGTGTGTTACACAGCAATTCGGCAAAGCCCTTTTCATAAACTATGAAGTGTTGCATGATGTCCTAGCTTGCTGTGTGTGTGTTGGTCTTGAATTTATATAACGGTCACAACAATTTCAAGTCAAACAAAAGTAACTGAAGAATGAGCATCTTTACCCTCTACTCTAAATTCCAGGCACGCAGTCCTCAAAAAAAACTTTATCCTTGGGTTTGTCGATGCTATTTTTCTTCGGTTACATTTCCATTGCAGCCTTCTTTATTTGTGACCTATACATTTACTTTCAACAACATTCCTCTCTGTAATCACATTCCAGGCTATTTGCTGATTGGCTCTGCAGCTGTGTGGTTTCGGGGGAAATAAATGGCTCTGTACTTTCAGGAAAACATCACTTTGAGCTTTTTATAAAGTGGATTGCCTGCCATGACGGTCAGTCAAATTAATAGCGTTAAACTGATACGGAAATTTGAAAGCTGATCCTATTACTAATGTTTTTGTTAAAAAGTTGCAAAGAGCTGGGATTCTCCGGAAATACATTCGTTCAGTGTTCCCAGCAGATTTATCTTTTTTGTACTGGGACAACTCAATTTGTGCAAAAGAAAGGGCAACTCTCTCACCTAGCCCACGCAAACTATTTTGTATTTAAGCTCTGTGATAGAAAACGCAACATGGAAACCTACATCATCTTGTAGTAAGCTACTTCCTGCCCTGATAAGTGAATACAGAGGTGTCATTATTTTGGGATTTTTACCATGTTATCATGGTGTCAGCAACAACAAGCAACAATCTCCACTGAGAGTCAATCAGCTTTGTTACGGTCATTTAGATTTAACAATGCTGTAAACATTTATCTATTGGAATTGGAGTTTGCATTATGTTCCACTCAAATGAAATCAACGGAGGAAAAAATTGTACTAATGGTTGCTTCACTGCAGTTTTTGCAGACTATCAACGGTATTAGCCACCCCCCCCCCCCCCCCCCCCCCCCCCCCTCCAGGCAGCATTTCTTCTCCTGTAGTGGGAGTAAAAATCAGATTGGAAGAGGAGGAGACTTCACACAGTTCAGGAAATCCTAATACAAAAAAAGACCAGCCAGCCAGATGCATTACAGACACAAGGTATTCAAAAACTGTGATCCAAAATGTAATGGGTTCTTCCTTGGCCTACGTTACACCCTTTCACGATGTTTCATGGAAATTGGGCCAGTAATCGTTCTGACAGACAATCAAACATCATCAATCAAAAACATCAATCAAAAACATAACCTCCTTGTTGGAGGTAATTCAGTGACACAGGCACCTTTAATAGTAATCATTTTGAAAATAATGACACATTGCATGCCAAAATCTGCTTTATGAAAATCCACAACATATTGTAGCACTTTTAATCCGAGTGAACATCTTTTTGTTACATGGACAAATCCAAATAACTCCCTCACAACCACATCCATATCATTTTGGAAAGATGCTGACAGTAATAAGAATAAAAAGTGTATAACTGGAGTGAACAGACAGTCTTTTTCTACTAATGGCAGGAAAGCAGGGCCCTTTGCAAGGGCTTGCTGAGTGCAACTATGAACTCTATCATAAAAGAGACAACACCCAGTTAAGACTACACAACTTTGATCATTTTGAGAAATCTAGACAGCCCTGGGCGAGTCAAGTAAAAAAAAAAGAAGAGAAATATGTCGTAACCATCACGCAAAGCCAGCGCTAACAGAATGAAATACCATGTACCCTTCAAATTACTAATGAGCAACATTTCTTTCTATCAAATACTGCACAACCAGACCCATTTATATCAGAAAATGTATGAATATTAAAGTCAGGGAGCCAACTAAATTTGAAGTGAACCAGACAGATTTTAGAGTTTTACACCTCTTGTCAAAAATATTACTATACATCTGTTTGTTTTTTTAAACTTTGTCCCAAACTTTCCTCATTATCCAATAGCCAGTCAGCACTTAATAAAATAGATATGATTAAATGAACATAAAGTCTTGAGGACAGAGCACATGTAGTAGTATCAATTGCCCCATACTCTAATAAACCTAAATAAGCTAAAACTCTATGGTATTTCTGTATTGTGTATACACTGCTCAGTCTGGGTAACACATTTTATCAAGGTCAAGGTTAACCACGATAGATTACAATATCAAATGATATAATCTTCATGAATGTACGATTTATTGCAGGGCTGGCTGGTGTGTTAGACATCAACTTTAGCTTGGCATAGCTTATGTGTTTGTACAGCGGCTTTTGTACATAGTATGTGCACATGACATGTAAAAATATATTTTAGGTTGCACTTCTGCAGACTTCTTAAGTTTATAAAAAAGGTGAATGCATGTGTTTGTAGTTTCCGCTTGGTGCGTTCATGCATGCATGTCTGTTGGTTTGTGACCGAGCCTGCACATGTACTGTATGTGTTTTGGAGAATTCACGTTGTTATGGACAGTATATACATACATAATGCATGCATACAATGCATTTCTTTTCATTTAAATGGTGGTGACTTAAATTGTATTTGTATTTTTAGTATGCAGTTCTTCAGTCCATCTACATGTGAATATAGAAGAATTAATAAAGAAATGATCACAAATAGGGAAAAAATAGGGACAAATAGGGGATAAATGTTAAATAATTTTCTGTCAATTATAAACCATAACCTTTACGAAACTCTGGGTCATTTCTAGGGATACATTATCTTAAATCATTATCACTTATCAAAGACATTAATGTGAAAACACGAGAGAATAATATCTAACCATAGCAAACAGACCAAATTGATGATTCACAGTAGTGATATGTATACTGTGTGTAGTATTACATTTAAGATGTATGCATGCCCTGGTTACTAAAGGGCTATGATTTTAACCAGGGTAAGGTGTTTACATGGTGCTCAGAAATCAGGGTATTGCCATAACCCACATTTTTAAACTCTATGTAAGTGCACTGGGTGTTTACCTAATGTACAACTAATAAATATGTCCCGTGCATTTCTAGAGCTTTCTTGGGTCATCAACAATACACAAGTGTCGGAGGGAAATCGAAGAACAGAACGGGAGAGACCCCTTCCATTTAATTTGGAATGAAGCCACCAGAGTATTTTGCAGTAATTATGAGGAATTTCCTCACGCTGGCTTAACCAAGTCCCAGCCAATAATGGCATGCCATGGGCCATCTTTCCATTTCATTTCCATTTGAGTTGTTTCCTCTTCATGCCCAGACTGTTGATGTATCCATCCTGGTTTTCAACCCCAGCGGCTTTGTAAGTTAATGAAACAAAAGTGCTCATTTTAAATTCCCTTTACCTATTTCTAAGTGCATTCCATGATTAATTGGACCCACCATATCCATTTTCCCTAAACAGGTTCCCTTTTATATCACAGGCATCCACCAGCATCTCTGCAGAGCCCCGCCCAGCACAGGAAATCAAATTAGGATTGACATCATTTCTGTGAACCGCCTACCTTGCCGTGTCTACACACGGAGGGGAAACAGTGTGTCATACATTTGATGGATGTAAGTGCTCCATCGGTCTCTTTTAAAAAATGATCTGTGGTAGGTATGTGTGTGAGTTTCCGCATCAGAGCTCAAGCTTCTCTTCCTGCCTGTGTGACAGGCAGCCGGTCAGGACAGCACACAGGCTGCCGAGCAGGCTCGGAAAATGCTAAGGCACCTATAGTAACAGGTAAAGGATGTGTTGATGAATCATTTTTAAAACTGCATATCATCATATTAATCTTATTTTCGGCAACTCAATACCTTAGATTTACGAGATATATATTTAGTTTTAGTTGTTTTGACCAAAGATAACGGGGGAGGGGGGTTTGAGAAGACACATCTAATGAGAAGTTAGCAAGTTAATGTTACGTTAGCTAATGTTAATTTGTTGCTATTTCATTAGAATGAAATTACATAAAATGAATAACCGTGACTAAACGCAACATGAATACAACTTCTATTAAACAGTCAGTGAACGTGTTTTCTGCCTGAGTTCGGCTAGTTGACCATGATGACGACAACAAATCCCATGATCCCATGCTACTTCACGCCATCAAAGTCTGTCTTTTGTTTTTGTTTTTCTTAAGAAAAACTACATATTGTATGTCTGAAGTGACATTGACTGAGTCTGGCCCCTAGGGAGCGACCCCTTTCTCATTACTTTAATCATTTGATTAAATGCTAAAATAAAAATAGTGATTAATGCAGCGTTTTTGAAATACTTGGATGCTTTTTGCAGGCACTTGGCATTAAGTCGGAATATAATTAGCATATAATTCAGCTAATTTTTTGGATTGCTTTTGAGTGTGGCAAACTTTTTATCCATCCACTGCAGACAGTAGTGCAACTGCAGTATCTCTCTCGCTTTCCATAACTCTGTGTGCCAAGCTTTTTTCATAGCTGACTCATAGAAAAAGCCTCAGATCATTTAGCCAAGAGCTCCATGTGTGCTTGTCATCAGTTGCAGCCAGGATACCAGTTTACCCTTTATAGCAATAAGCTGAACTTTGAAAAGACCAAATAAACACGGCAGTGATATTTGTGTAATGTCTCAGACATTTCTGGAATTGAGAAATTGTATAATGTTGTGGACGGGGGCATGCCTGGGGACTTTCATATGTGCCCTGACAGAAGAAAGGTTAAAAAAAAACACCATATTAGTAATACATGGAATATTTGCCAATATAAAAATGCTTTGAGAAAGCAAAGAAATCTGCATATTGTGGAGGAGTATAATACAATCTTTATGTATCTGCTGGAGCTGGAAAACAGGCCTATGAGACATAAAGGTTTTTCGAAAGATGCATCAGCTACAACGTAAACATGCAGCACAACTTAATTAGAATTAAAGAGTTACAATGGCAAAACAATCTTTTTTAAAGTCTTTTGGGCTATGAGGTGTAGTCTATTCTCTTAAATGCTATTTATGTGTTACAAGGGTAAGCACATACTCTAAATAGGGCATTTTATGGTAAAACCTTTTAATTATAAAGCTGACCCCTGAACGGCCTTCCCCAAACTTTAATTTCCCTTTCATTTTCGCAGTCTGCAAAGTTGGAGGTAGCCATCTTTGCTAATATATTAAAAGTTGAAGCAGCTCTGGAAATGGTTTCTGAATGTCTCGTCTCTTTTTCTCATTAATGAAATCATCCTGGATGCTGGTATTCTGCCAGCCTTGCTCCTGAATTCAAGCAGCAAACTGGATGAACAATTAGGTGCACTAATCTCACGAGGGCAAGCCTTTACCTCCCTATGAATAATTTAGCCTTTAACCAGCTGAAGCTGATAACAACAAAATGTATTTCCCTCTGCCAAGCGGAGGCTGCAACCGTGCGTGTTTGCCTTCCACCGTTAATGTAAGGAGAGTGTAGGCTTTTCCCAAAGTGCAATCACTTACTGGTGTCTGAAGCTGAATGTGAGAGGACATCAGTTGTGAGAGGATGCAGTAATGGCTCGCTGAGTTGCCTGTTGGCCTGAGACAAGGAGCCTGACCTTTAAAGGGAAAAGTCTTACTTTCACACATTTTGTTTTTTTAGAAAAGGTAACAAGGCAAAAACTGCAGACAGGAGCTGAATAGCACAATCAGAAACATTCAGGCCTGGGATAACTGACCAAGATGGATCCATTTGAGGCCAACAAAGTCAAAAGGTTCTGTTGTTACACGTAATCACCAGTGTGCTTTTGCAAGCAGCAAATAGCAAACTGGCTTATACCTTCAGGAATCGCACAGATCAAGGAAAGGGGGAGTTGGGAATAGAAATAAGAGGAGGAAAGACTTTTCTTATTGTCGTGCAGTTTGGGTGTGTGAGTCTATAAACTGTCAAGCTGTCTTTTCAGGGTAGGAACACACAACTCGGTAAGCATCTGATAGAACTTCATGACCTATGCAAATGAGGGGAGAGGATTTTGTGTCTGGAGACCAGGTTGCTTTTAAATTTAGTGGCACTTGTTTTGTAATGTTCTTACTGAGAGATTCTCGCAAGAGTCTACAGCCATGGTGACTTGAAGGTGGTATAGTTGTCGTATAGTGATACTTTGAGCTAAATGCTAACCTCCGCATGCTAACACGCTCACAATGACAATTGTTCTGACCTCTCTAAAGTAAATTAAGAAAGAGTTTGGTTTTTAACATAGGTGTTTTCAGCACGCCCCCTTTGGCTAACCAGCAGCAGTAGCTTTAATTTAAGTTTCAGTTTTAAGATGTCAATTGAGTGTTCTGCAGAGCAGGGTGACAGTGCTGTTTTCTCCTGCTGCAATTTTCCTTCTTACATCGTTGCCTTGGATACTATTTGTCCATAAGTCCAATATATTTTGCTAAAAAATGTTAAAAGTAATTATACTTGGCATATCTTTGGTTTATTGGAGTTTTCTAATGTCAAATCACTAAATTGATAGTTAGCATGGCCATTAGTTGTGACACTGCATTTTCTGTTGCTATAAATTGTGGGTTTGCACTATATTTGGACATCTGTATTAGTTTAATCTCATTTATGTTTGTCTTTTGCTCTTTGTTACAGTATAATAAGGAAAGTAAAGTTTCTTCATTGAACCCCAAGAAACTCGGCGAACTTTACACTGTTAGCTAACTGTCAAGTTTTGAAGAAGCAACTCATTACAAGGACAGTATAACAATTAACGTGGTAATGTTTAGTAGGTAATAGTGTACCATGGTCATTTCCTTAGCTAGGCATGCTAACATTTGCTAATCAGCACTAATCACAAAGTACAGCTGAGGCTAAATAGCCAAAGTTCTTACAAGGGGAACACAAACATTTGTACCAAACTTAATAGCAATCCATCCGATAGTTGTCTAGAAATGTAGCTCAGTGTAAATTCTTTCAGGAAGACCTAACTTTTAATTGTTGCACTCCTAAATCAATTCAGCTGTTATCCAAATAAATGTACATTTTGTCATGCTGTGTATAACTGTAGCATATTTGCAACTAGTCTCTCCTGATTGAAATGTATCTCAGTGTAAAACCTTTCAGGAAGACCTCACTCCTAATCAATGCTCTACCTAACTCGAATCAGCTGTTGGAGGCGTTCACCTTTCTGCTAAACCAATTAGAATAATACACATGTTCCAAGGGCCAATCACAGAGTCAAAGCCCTGCTTTAAAAAAAATCTGTTTCTCCCTTTGCTATCAGCTGTCATTGCAGGCAAAAAGTGCAACCCTCCACCTTCCCTTGCTCCTCCAGTCATCTACTCGAGCTGACCGGTCCGGTCCTTCGGTCTGGTCTTCTGGCTCCTTTGTCGCCACCACTGATGTCTAGAGTCCATCTGGGGGTTTTATGGTTCTCTACCCCTATATACAACTAAACCTAAACTGCATTTTGTTGCATTGTACCTGTACATGTGTAATGACAATAAAGTTGAATCTAATCTACTCTATATATATATAGTATGCAAAATATTCGTATAGCGATGGAGTCTTTGTACATTTTATTATGCTATAAAATAAACCTAATTTGCATATCTGCAAACGTCTCTCCTGATTGAAATTTCATTCAATAAATTGTCAACTTCAGAGTGCCACTAGAGGAAAAGTCCTAGAATCACAGAGGTCATGACCAGGAATGTCAAAATTGAATGCCAATTCGTAGATGTTGAGACATTTAAATAGATAATTGAAAAATTGCTTGTGGCACTAGGTGAAAACTCAGGGGGCTCACCAAAGCCTTTAGGATTCATCTTCTGGGGACCATGCATGTCAAAGTTTTATGGCAATGCATCCACAGTATATTTCAGTCTTGGACCAAAGTCATTGACCATGTATGCTCTTACTGTTAATGCAGTCAGGTTGAAGTCACAGAAGCATTAGCCAGCTGTGTGCTCATGCAAAGCATGTTAAAATACCAGGTGCATCACCAAATGTACATCAACAAACTGTTATGTTCCTCACACGCTCTGGGGAGGTGGGACCTGTGCAGTATCCATCCTAAATGGGCAGTTTCTGTTAACTGTTCTCAAAGTCAGGAATAAACATCAGTTTACTGACTAAATGCAGCTTTTAGCATTATGATCCATATGTTGATGAGCTCAACATTGAGTGCTACACCAGGCAAACCTAGCTCTGTTCTCTCGACCAGAGGTGAAAGAACAAATCAAATTGGGTTCATCGGTTTTTAAGCTTTAACCATTTCCATTTGTAAAAATCAATGTAAATTCAACAGACTAAACAATAAAACACCTTTTTATTGTATACTCAGATGGTGGTAACATAAGAACATCTTCAAATGAACACTGAAAGATGTGATATAAACCCAAAGACTAGAAGAGATCCATTCACAGACTAGATCAATACACCTGGGGGGGCAGCAGACTTTTGAGACGACTCTCATCTGAAGATGAATGCATCGCCCTGACATTCGAGACAGAAGTGAAAAAAGAAACTCAAAGTGAACACGGCTGCCAGGGCCCTCGGCGGCATCTGAGACACCTGTGGTCGGGTCACGGAGCCATAAATAACTCAACCATGAAACAATAAACTGATAAAGGAAAAGCCAATTTTTCATCCTTGAGGTATTAGTGATGTCCTGAAACCATCCCAACCTTCTTTAGAGTCTGCGTCCGTACAAAGTCCTGCAAACAGTTTGGCCCTTCCCTATCAACATGACAATATCCCTTCCACGGGAATGCATTATATAGTGTATTCACCATTTTGTAATGGTGTTCGAATTCTCATGGTAGTAGTATACTCCATTATAAAATAGCACAGCTATCTTGAGCGCATATACAATGTACGCTACATTTTACTCCTGTATACCACAATGCAATGCGGTCCTGAGAAGAAGCAGAAGGACTTGTTTGGTAATTTCCTACATGAATGAACAAAATCTTTATTGCCCCGAGGGGAATTTGTTTTGCCCTCAAGGGAGCCACATTGAAGATCAAGCACAGACAACAGTAAATAACAATAACAGTAAAAGCCTCACCAAACATTGAAGACGTAGAGGACACAGTAAACAGGACATAAACAACAACAACAATGCAGCAATAGTGGTGACATGCAATCATGAGATGAAGAAAGAATAGCTGAGATGATTAATAAGTAAATAAATAAGTAAATAAATACTTAATAGTGCACATTATAAAATGTCAATGTGCCTGTGTCTGATCTGTTTAGTAACTGAATGCACCTCAGCACAAACAATGTAATGACACCTCTGGTTTTTGTTAGGGGCATTCAAAATCTACGTCCAGAGGGGAAGGGGGAGAACTATGAGCAAAGTGGGTGGGATGGATCATCCAGTATCCTCAAGGCCAGATTGAGGGTGTACTGTTTTGTATTGGAAATGCTTTTAACCAGATCCAGTAGTTTTCCTGCCCATTTTAATCACCTTGTCCAGCATGTTTCTGTTCTGAACCGAAATACCCCCTCCCCCCAGCAATGGATGTCAAAAGTCACCACACTCTGAATGAAACAATATCCGAGTTGTTGTGTCTGCATTTAAACTATGCAGTTTCCTTAAAAAAAAGGAGCAGTTGTAGCCTGGTTGACACCAGATGCTTCCCAGTTGTAACAGAGGGGGTCTGGGTAAGCTTCATTCACAGCCCGTTTCAAGGGCGTCACCAACAGACACCGCTCAAATGCTTCTGGGCGCAATTTTAGTCCTTCAACCAATCAGACCAACGATCCGGGTGACGTAGCAGCAACAACAGGTTGCTGAACTACTACTACTACGGTGGTCATGTTGAATGTAAACAAAAAGCTGATTGTCGTCATCGTGAAAAGCCCGCCACAGTGGTTGTGTTTGGTGCCTCGATTTGGAACAATTGGAAATGGGCCTGAATGGGTTCTTGGCCAGACTGACTTGCAGAGCAAATCTCAAATTTGCCGGGAGTTCGCCAGGGTTTTCCCAGGTTAGAGCAGTTGATGTGCTTTTGAGTATCTTGCTAGTGTCATGTGACCAGGTGAGTTTGTAATCAATGATAGTGCCCAGATACTCATACTCCTCCACAGTCTCAATGACTGCCCCTTGAATAGTAACAAGTTGCAGTGGAGGGGGCCTTTCCCTAAAGCCAATCACCATTTCTTTTGTTTTTGAAATGTTTAAAATTTGTGAGTTTTGATTGCACCATTCATGGAAGTGGTCAACCTCAGTCCTGTAGTCCTGTTCATTTTACATTAAAAACAAACAAATAGGACAGCATCATCTGTAAACTTAATCAGTAAGCAGTTGGAATGGTGGCAGACACAATCATTAGTATACATAATAAATAACAAATGATGATAAAACACATCCTCGTGGCACTCCAGTGTTTGTCATGATGGTTCTTGACTGACTGTGACCAGCCCTCACAGACAGACAACCTACTGTCTGTTAAAAAGTCCTGAATCCACTTTATACAAGAGTGATGTTTACACCCATGTTGTCATCTTCATTATCAACATGTGTGACTGGATGGTGTTGAAAGTTTAGAGGAGAAGTCTGCAAACAGGATGTGTACACTAGAGGCTGGTGTTTCAAGGTGTTTGTGAATTCCACTCAGGAGCGCTGTGACAGCATCTTCCACTCCCCTTTTTGTCCTGTGCACCAACTGATATGTGTCCAGGTGAGCTTGGGTTTGTATTTAAAGACAAATTAAAATGATCCGCTCAAAGCACATCATAGCAACAGAAGTGACAGTGGTCTTGAGTCAATCAGTCCAACTAGTTTGGGTAAAATGTCCATGTTCCATATCACTGGGACTTTGTGTGTGTTGAGTGATTTCTGAAACAGTCCTCTGAACACCGGGCTCAGTTGTTCTTCTTAGCTCTTTAGGATGGTGCCTTCTAGTTGATGTCTGTTGTGGGTTACACTGAATGGCTCGGCGATTGACAGGAGCAGATAGAGTGATCGCCAGAGAGAGTTCCAAGTAAGCCATGTTACTGTCCATTGTTTGCATCCAACTGCAGACGTTTACATTCGAGACATGCAAAAAGACATGACTCGACACTGTGGGACCGTCATTAACAACCAGAAATAACACATACTAACAAACAATGACCGAACAATCAGAGCTCCCATTAGGAAATAGAGGAATATAGGGAATATATAGGGAACTATGCGTGAGTGAATGAGGGACTGGTTTCAAACACAGCTAATGTGTTTGTGCACAAAGCAAGGATGATACATTTGATATATGTAAGAACTTGTCTGGCCTGTGCAGCACCCTAACCTTACCCCCATCCAGAATTTTTGGGATGACTGTGAGACAACTTCAGAGTCAACCTCTCTTAAGCTCCTACCTGCTACACCTACTGAAGCAGGAATACCACAGAGGCAGTCATTTTTAGTAAAAAAAAAAAGAAAAAAAACTTGTGATAATTGTCTACAATCATATAAAAAGTTTGCTTTAACCATCAATGATCATTAATGTACAGTAAGAGTGTGATAATAGCTTGGTCTCATTCCCGGCCACACAGTAAATAGGTGAGCAGGGAGCGGGGACATCCACTAAAAACAAAAGGTGGGAGCCGCATGGGCAGTGGGTGGGGCCTGGGAGGATCAGCTGTGTGTGTGTGTGTGTGTGTGTGTGTGTGTGTATGTGTGTGTGGGGGGGGGGGTTCTGTATGACTTTCTCTCCCGCCAAAGGAGGCAGGAGGATGGCAGGCATGCAGCAGGGACGCCAGCTGCTCTGCTCTCCGTGCTATCTTTGGCCGACAGAACGACTGCTTTCACAGAAAACTGTGTGTCCCCCCCCCCCACTGTGCAGTGAGCTGTGTGTGCGCTCTGAAGAAGGTAAGGACTTTCTTTTCTTCTCCTCTCATCCTACAAACAGGCTACTTTACTGACTGAGTGACTTCTCATTTCCAAAATGGATCGTTATGATTATTTCTGGTTATTTTTAATCAAGGTGGAGGATGTGGTGATTGATTTTCCTTAATAGGTCTGTGATGAGCACATTGTAAAAATTGCTTTAGTATCACCATCAGGTGGTTATGCTAATCTATGCAGCCCATGTTCAGTAAATGTTTATTTCTTTGCCCATTTCAGAAGCATTCAAACATGTTAAAAAGTGGAAGTAATATGCTATTTATATAAGCCATAAACCTAGATTGCATTTCTAATTAACAAATCAATCGGCTGTGTCCCTTTGCAGCCTCGTTTAGATTTATTTCCCTTCAACAGGTTGGCCATCCTAATCTGAAAACAGATGTGGAATAGAGGGTTGTTTATGAATATAAAGAAAATGATGGAATATTATAGCTGCAAATGCACATGGTTTGAAGCTTTGGAAAATTACACATGATCATCCTCCGGGAGAGATCTGCCAGCTGGGAATAAATACTCATATGGATCAATGCACACGACTAAACACATAACTGTCTTTTCTGCAGGGCAGTGTGCGGCTTGTTGATAAAATATAAATATACATTTTCACGCAGGTTTGAATTATAATCATGTGTGTTCTTGAAAAAAGGATGTTGGCTTGCATTTGCTCAATGTTGCCTAAGGGAAATTAATTGTAGTCAGTATTTAAAATCCAGGAATTAGTCTTATGGTTTAAGTTGCAGAGACATATTTTGATCCATCTCTAGTTCCAGCTTCTCAAAATGTGAAGAATTGTTGCTTTTTATCCATTTCATGTCATTGTAAATTATTAATAATTGTTTTTTGGACAAAATAAGCAATTTGAAGGTGTCTACATGGGCTCTAGGAACTTGTGAATTACATTTCAACCCAGTACAAGTAATACTGCCAATACTGCCTAAAATGTGTATGAGTTCTACGGCATTCAATATCTTTTTCTTCATGTTTTACAAAAGGTTTAACCTGAACCAGACCATACATCAATTAAAGCAATCACAACACATCCATACAGAGCTAGTAGTGTAGCAGTAGCTGCTGTTAAAACATAATATATATACAGTACATACTGCATATTTAATGCACTGGTATTGCATCAATACTTAAGTTCAGGTATTGGAATCGTTATCAGAAATGGTATCTCTTCTTTTTTTTAAGATTATTTTTTGGGCATTTTGGGCTTTTATTATCATGGGACAGTTAAGACATGAGAGGGAGATTTACATGCAGAAAAGGGCTGCAGGAGTCGAACACATGGCCGCTGCATCAATGATGATCCCTGTATATGGGCGCACGTTCTACCATGTGAGCTAACCGGGCGCCCTATTGAAACATCTGATGAAAATAACTGTTCCAGCCCTTGTGCACAAGAGACAGTGATACATGGTGTGTTACAGAGGAGCAGGTCAGACAAAGTGCTGCTGAAGCTTCAATCTTTTCTTCTACAACCTTGATGATGAGTGCCCTTATCTATAATGAATCTTTCCAACAGACATGCAGCCAAAAGAACACAACTACTGATATGCTGCGTGGACAAAATGTGATCAGGAAGGCTAACGCTAATATTGTGCACAGACATTACCCTTGGTGATAGTAATGCTGTCCTATAAGCGATGAACTGTTCTGATTGAATATACCCATGGTCAGGCTACATTAAGCCATTTAATATGCTCCCTGATATTCTGTCTCCTAAAACAAAAGCCTAATTATTATTCCAACAGGAGATTTAATTGGCTGCCTTGCTTCAGTCGTGTAATGGCCACTCAGACAGGGCAGGCTAACGGGAAAGTTTCTTCAAGGGCAAAGTACCATCTTTCTTTTATTCCCACTTAATACAATAAAAACAGTGCACATTTGAAATGCAGATGTAAATTGAAGTGTAATGAAGCCCGCTGGTAGCTTTTAATCAAATGTATTATCTGCAGGGAATGAGAGATATATGCAATCTCACTGTTGGGATGAGCCGTTCGTCAGTCGAAGGAAAATGCACGTATGGATGCAACTAGTGATGGTTTTACTAAATGCCCATCACTAGTTCTCAGGGACAGAGGTACTCAAGGTCTTTAAATGGCTTTTTTTCCAAACAACAATCCAAATGTCCATGATATTCAAGTTACAATGAAAAATAGTGAATTAATAGAAAAAAGCAGCAAATTTAAGGACTTGAGTTGAAATGAGAATTATGACATCTTGACGCCTGGTTTCCTTTTAGGACACATGTAAAAGGATTCGGGATATTTTTGTTAACTCCTGAACAGACTTACTCCACATTTGTAGGTCAGGGTGTGAATCTCCACTTGTCCACGAGTCAATTACAATCATCCTGTCAACAATTCGATATCCTGATGCATCACCTCCTCAATATTATCACAGTATACAGTACATGAACTCCGTTTTTTATTGAACCGGCTCTTAAAAAAAAGATGCTTCCTGAATGTAATGGAGTTTGAACGCAACAGACAAAAGGCAAAAAAAGCAGCAACCGAAGAATCAACAAGAACATCATTAGGCAATAATCCAATATGGTCTAACACGTGTTAGAGGTCTTTTTGCATCGGTTTCATATCTGGAGAAATGCACAGGCATTACAGTTCCTCCAGATGTAGGAACACGTATCTGTCTCAAACTGCTCCTGTGCTTTATTCAAAACACAAAAATCTTGACAACTGTTGCATTTTGTCTGATTAACTAAATTATTAATTTAAAAAAATCTCACAGGACGGGGTTGGCAAGGCTGGAAGGCAGTCAATAATGAAACAGATTCATAAGGTCACTCAGCACATCTTACACCACTTCATCATTTTGTCACATTGCTGCCATCATCCTGCCCCTTCCATGCTAATAGATGCATGAATGAAACATGAAGCGAAAAGACACGTACAGGAGGTTGTGTGCTTTAAAATTAAGCTAGCTTTTTAGGGAGACCTCTAGTTCACCCAGTAAAGCGTGCGACTCATGTAGACAGAGTCCTTGCCAGCGGCAAGGGTTCGAATCCGACCCGCTTAACCCTTGTATCGTATTAGGGTCAAATTGACCCATTTCAAATTTTTAGAAGAAGAAAAATGGTGCAAGTTACATTTTTTTCTACCTGAAAATCAATGGCTTTACCTTATTTTCTGTGATAAACATGTATTCCTGACTCAATTCAGAAAACTATTCTGGATATGACCACTTTATCCAAGGTAATAATGATCACATAGTGGATTTTTAACATGAATTAAAACCTTATGACAAAAAACAAATCCCAGTTCCATTTTTAATTGTGTTCTAGTAGAAAATGATTGCATTCCCTAAACACATATGTTGTTTCAATTGTCAGAAATTGAGATAACAATATTTGTTAATGGATTATGAAGTAAAATGTTATTTCAGAATTGTTTTTAAAATCCCAAATAAGTCACAGGTCAATTTGACCCGAGGGATACAAGAGAGTCCCTAAAGTAAAGACAACACAAGGGTTAAAAAAGCCCATAAAAGCGACCCCCCAATTTTTTTTTAAATAAAAGTGAAGCCACGTTTTTAACCTTACACAGCACACGCAAATCAAATCTTCAGGACATCCGTGTGTCACCTGTTCCAGACTTGGTGCTGTGGTTTTCAACTTCACAAAATTCTTAGGCCTACATGTAATTATCTTTAAATAGGCCTACATATCACACTGTATTGATACATGCAGCACAGTGCTGCAGAATGTATGTCCCTGAGTAATGTATCTTTGTTGAATTGTTTCTCCATCATTACCTCAGGTCAGTTGTAAATATATTTCCCACCTGACACTTTTCACACACAGGCGGGTTGAGGAAATACACTTTTTAGACACGGATAATCTCTTTTGCACAGGCACTTCACCACACCGAGCCATCTCATAACCAAAAAGAAATTCCAAATATCACTGCGTTTAGCTTCAGCCATCCTGCAGAAATGTCATTTCAATTTACCCTCCGGCTACTGATGCAGAAATCCCAGCACAGAGGGTTTATTTGGGTGTATTTTGACGGGCCATGTGGCGAGCGAAAGGCTTTGATCCTGCACTGAACATGTTTCAAGCATGACCCTGCTCTCAGCAAAAGGCTTTATCGCCGCTGCCTTTCCATTCTTCCTTTTTCTTCCGCCGCCGTTTATCTCGCTCAGTGACATCCCAGATCTCCCACACGTACACTGAAAGTGGTACTATCAGCAAGCCCAAGCCTTTGCCTCAGTAATATAGTGCCCTCCTCAAGGTTCAATTCCTGGCACGTCATCCGCCGTTTGAGTTAGAGCCCAGCTTGCAGACACAAGACAAGGAAGCCATCACAAGCTCCAATTGAATGTTTGCTCTTAAATGATTTCATCTCTGCTTTCATTTATCTTTGTATTCCCTGCGTGGCTGGCAGGTTTTCTCATAATAATAATAAGAATAATGCCATTTTTGGCCCCCAGGATAGATTATTCTGTGATGTCTTTGCCCCTGTTGTTTTTGATTATGTCTGGTCCCTTTTTTCTATTATAACACTTCCCAGCCCTACTGCTCACAAGCTTTATTATACCTCCTCACAGTAAACTCATATTTCCCTTTAATCGACCTGCCAGGTTAAATATTAATAACGGAATGTTTTATGGTTGCCAGTATGTTGGCAAAGGCAGAAAGACAAGTAGGCTGTAATGTTTTTAGGATGAAAAAGGAAATGTGAATGCACAATCTTTATTTTCTCTAATGCAGCTGTACAGTGATATTTTCACCCTTTAATCATAACCAAGTGCGGTATGATGATTTTTTTTGTTGCAATTTGCAATTTGCCTTTAAAGCATTCTATTTGTGTGAAGTTTTGATTAGTTCCCACGCTGCCAAAGAAAAGAACCGCACTTTAGAGGTAATGAGACTGTTGCAGGTCTTTACAAAAGCCTTGGATTTTGCACGTGTTCTTAATTTACTTCTCTCTCTTTTCTTGTTTTTAAAGGTTTCCTGCAATAAAGCCTTTCGTCTTGGCTGAACATCACTTTGCAAATCCAGTAACGGCCACCTAAAAACAAATATTTGTCATTTCTATTCTGGGTGTATTCTCGGTTAAATATGACAAATATGGACTGTGGCAGTGTTTCGCTTTCTAAATATGGCATTCTGTCAAGGAACCCTGGCAGAGGCTGGATGATCAGTGGAGCGTTGGCAAGACTCGCTGCATCTACAAATAAACTGGAAGAGCTTTTATCCTCTGCATTAGGAGCAGCAGAAACAGGCAGAGGGTTGAAGCTGTAGTAATTGAGGAACAGATGTGGCATGAGTGTTATCAACCTGCAAGACGCTTGCACAGCTTAATGCACCCAACAGATAACAATGGTTCCTGCTGAGAACGCGAGTGTTTTCTCTGCAACGGATCGCTGTCCCAACTGCAGCGCTGCCGCCAATCCAGGGGTGGATGTAGCCAAGGTGGTGGTTTTGGGGATGGTGCTGCTGGTGTTTGTAGTGTTCGGAATCCTTGGCAACATCCTGGTCATCCTGTCAGTGTTGTTCCACCACCACTGGCGCTCTGTGACACATTACTTCATTGCCAACCTGGCGGCGGCAGACCTGCTGCTCAGCGCCGCCGTCCTGCCCTTCTCCGCCACCTCCGAGGCTCTCGGCAGATGGGTGTTTGGCCGGTCCTTCTGCAGCGTCTGGGCCGCTCTGGACGTCCTCTGCTGCACCGCCTCCATCCTCAGCCTGTGTGTGATCTCTATTGACCGCTACCTGGCTGTCAGCTACCCTCTGCGCTACCCTGCCATAGCCACGGGGCGGCGAGGCCTGACAGCAGTGGCTGCTCTCTGGGGACTCTCGGCGGCTATATCCGTGGGCCCTCTGTTTGGCTGGAAGGAACCCGACCCAGAAGACGAAACGGTGTGCCGGATCACTGAGGAGCCCGGCTATGCTTTGTTCTCGGCACTAGGATCTTTCTACATACCTCTGGCCATCATCCTGGCCATGTACTGCAGCGTGTATACCGTGGCGAAGAGAGAGATGAAAACCCTCAGGAAGGGCAGTAGGGGAGAAGGGGTTGAGACAGAGGGGGTGGTGCTCAGGATTCACAGAGGAAGTGCTCCTCAGACAGAGAAGAAGGACGACGATGAGGGGACACAGACACATACACGCGGAACCTTTTCCCTGCCTAAGCTGCTGAAGTTCTCGAGAGAAGAGAAGGCAGCCAAGACTCTTGGCATTGTTGTTGGGTGCTTCATTCTGTGCTGGCTCCCCTTTTTCCTGGTTTTACCCATTGGTAGGTACCTCCTAACCCTATCTGCTTTTGACGTGACCCCAGTTTGTGCTTTTTTGTGTATTCAAGTCACAAAGCTATGGGTCTGTTCTCTAAAGTAAACACTTGCAGAAAACAACCATATAGGTCAATATTTACATTTGCTGTTAGGAGCTGACCTCCAGTGGTTGTAATTATCGTAGGAGCAACCATGGAAGTGAGGTGACTGAAAATTATTAAGAGAGCCAAATTCAAACAAACACAGGACTTTCACTTAGAAAATCGGGGTCCGCGTCCCATGTGAAACAAAAACACAACTTTAAAAAGACTTTTAAAGAACTTAGTTTGTGAGAAAGTGATGTCCTTGATGCATTCACCTAATTACAGTAGTATGTGACTAATTTTAAACTAATCCCTGATGTTTTGCTAACCGTAAGTATTTTTGTTGCCAATACTTAACTAGTTCTGTTTCACAACGTTAACCATGTGTTTGAAATGGCAGCTGTTGTTGCGAGTTCATCTACTTTTAGCTCCATTTTTTGTCTCCACCAACTCCTGAGGGATAAATCTGGCTCTTTAGCGGCTAAATGCTCCACCATGTTCACCAGCAAGTCTCTTAACTTTGTAGTATTGTAAAGTACATTTTTAGAACTTTTTGTCATTGAAAACAGTTTCCCACTGTGATCAAAAACTACAGTCTGAGAGCAGGGAGAGTGAACCTGAACAGAAAAGTCGTGGGCTGGACAGCCAATCAATGAGCTGAAACTTACTATACAGCTCTATATATAAGAAGGGAGCTGCAGATTTAAGTGACATTGTCAGTGTTTCACATTGTCATTATATAAATATCGATTACAGCTGCTTAAATGAAATAAAAGATGGTAGCCGTAAGTGAATTTCTTGCTTTGGATCAGTACAACATACATCACTGCTGAGTGTAAATAAAAGGTGCAACAGATTTAAAACTATCAGAGAGTGGATGGTAAAAAAGATGTTTTTCAGGCCAGGTAGAGATAAATGTATACCTATGAAAAAACCGCTTGTCAGTTGCAATTTAGCTAAGAGTTCAGATCTTTTATACAGTGCGGCAGCTGTAATACTTAGAAGGCAAGACCCGTCAAAAACATGCACTGGTCAATTTTGAGATTGCGGGCTGTCTTAAAGACTCGTCATTTTCTCAAAATTACTTTCTTCCCCCTCTTACTCTGAGCCTGAAATCTCCACTTCAATAGCACTTACATACACCACACTTTCCAGTTTTATCACGTATCCCATATCCTCCAACAAACATGGTCAAAAACAGACTTTTTTTAGGGCATTATTTTCAGATTCAAGCAGTGATAAAAAGATATCCAAATCCTTATCCTTATGCAATGTTCAGATTTGGAAATTAACATATATTTAATTACATAAAGTCTGAGTTGCATATTTAAACATAAAAAACACAAAAAAAGTGTCTCAATGTAAGTTAACTGGGGATATTGCATGGGGATATCTTTTATAACAAATGTTTACCCTATTCACCAGCAGCGTCTTGTCTTAAACAGCCTACTGAGTTTTTGAAAGGTTGCCACATACTGTATGTGTTGTGTCTTTCAACAAAACAAGTCTTTACAGTAGCTCTTTGACTTATAGGGGAATAGTATAGTATGTCATGTAAGTATACATGACACAAAGCAAACCTTAAAAGGAGTCATCCGCTGTACAGTTTAAGGAAATAATGTATTCACTGAATCTAAAAAAAAGAAAAAAAAAAGGGATTATGATTCAGAAATGAATTGAGTCATAATGAGTGCTTTAATGATTTCTTGTAGAGGCCTCCTTTCTTCCGGGAAGAATGTAAGAAAAAACGGTAATTAAAGTTTAAGCAGACTGACTGAGAGAAACTGAATGAAAATGAACTAATTAAGGATTAGTCTGCTATTGTAGTCAAACGTCACTGTAGACATGCGCTTCAGTTAACAACATCAGGAAAATGTCCACTAAGACAGATATTCTCAACTCTGTCCTCAATAAATTAGACCTTCATTTTGTCAGATTGTCAAAGGCTGCAATGTTATCATAGATGTAAAAGAGGATAGAAACCGACCATTGTGAAGCCTAATCTAAAATCTTAATTGCATCTGAAATAACGTATGGCTCAACTGAGATAAGTGAGTGTCAGTGTGTATTTAAGGTTAATAGTCTGTCTGCAGTGATCTGGCAGGTCACAGATGGCGAGATTATTTCTGAAACATGTATTTTGTTACAAACTGTAATCCTATAGAACCAAGGAACAATTTTACAGGATGGAGGAGATGTGGATAAACCGCTTTGGACATACTGTATATTATGCGTTCTTATCTTTTCCTTGTACGTACATTCATAACTTGCCATATGAAATGTCCAATGTGTAGTCCAAATGTTAACAACGGGGTTGCTCCACCAACAACTGAGAGCTTGTTTTCAATTAACAGCTGGCTCAGGATGTCCGGATTTACTGGGACACTTGAATAGAACTGAGCCATCGTTAATGTTGTTAGTAACACCTGGGCTTTTCCTACTATGACAAGTCAAAATGTCTGCTGTGAAAAAGGCGTTTCAAATCAATCATCCGTTTCTCAAATGTGAAAATGTTCTGCTTTTTACAGTTCTATTTCATTGTAAATTGAAAATTTTGCGGGTTTTAAGTCTGTTGGTTGGATAAAAACAAACGAAAGATGTCCATGGTGCTCTGAAAACTGATAATTAAATTTATGACATTTTGCAGTTCTAATTAGTAATATCCATGAGCAATGGAGAGAAACTCAAACTATGTGTGAAAATACCTGAAATGTACACTGTATCGTTGAACACCAGTAGGAGTCTACAGCCACTTAGCGGTCGTGACGTGCTTGGTTAGGTCCGTTTGGAGTCATTATTTAACGTGCTTGTTAAAACCACTCAGAGTTAAGAAGGACCCTGAATGGGGTTAAAAGATTACATCTACTGTAAGTGACACACAGGACATGAACGGGAGAGAAACCCAGGTCTCCTGGGTGATGGACTTGTTGTTTGACCAATCCATCCCCCTGATTTGCCTCCTTATGCGGTGTTTCGGTTTTTAATACTACTCACTGCCATTGTGACCTTTATACTAGGTCATCGGTTGCTCTGCTCGGTGTGTCTCATACAGACACTATAGGGTGCCGAGTTGGGAGTAAGAAGGGCTTGCTATCTGGGCTAAAAATACAGACTAAGCCTTTATTATGTAGATGTAACAACCCACCTGTGGTTCAGCACAGTAGCCATTGTGATGCAAAAGAACTTGAGGTTCAAATCATTTGTATAATCTTGCTTGAAATGTTTTGTTCCATGAACACAACATTAGGCAAGACCTTTCTCCTTCCCCGCTGTCCCCCAACTCTACTGCTCGATATTCTTAGAAGGAACTCAGAAAGAAATTCAATTACAAGCAGCCAAATAGACCAAATAAAACACCACATCGGAGCAGAATGGACTTCTACTGTGCGACGAAATGGAATGAAGCAAACTATTGCTCCCTCCTATGAAAGCTATTATAGATAACAGGCACGAGGCTTAATGGGCTGTAATGCTAGGAGGCATCTTCAGTCACCCTATAGCCTCCCAAGACAACCAGTCAGCAGAGAATAGTTATGCATTTCAATTGAGAGAGACTTTCAAGGCTCACAGCGCAGTGCTCATTCATGCTCTAAGACAATGATAGTCTGAGATTCGCAGACTGAGGGTTTGAAGAAAAAAAAAAAAACCACTGAATTTTGTATTTTTCCGGAGCACTTCAAATGGAAAGCCTGTTTTTCTGCTGAAGCACTTAATGGCCACCCGCCTTTTACTGCAGCTGCACAGAATGCATACTGATTTCAAACAATTACATTGCTGCAGCTCATCAGTAGCACCATATAGTGTACTATAAAGCCCTTGCCTTTGTACAAATTGGCTTTGCACCTTGATCTATGCCATTTCCTGAAGGTGTATGATGGTCATTGCTCTGTGCAGGCCAAGACAATCACTTTTTTCCTGAAAAACTAAGAAACCATTTATTTGTGCACCTGGCTTTGTGTAGGGGGTATTGTCTTGTTGAAACAGGGAAGGGTCAAACAAAGTTGGAAACACACTAAACTACAATATAATTGTGTGTTGTCGCATTAAGATTTGCCTTAATAAGAAACAAGGGGCACAAATCAAGGAAAAACTCCTTCGTCCAAAAGTATGGGGACTAGCATTTCCATATTCTTTTGGCCATATAGCTTAACTCAGTGGCCAACTTAAATGCATCTTCACATAATTGCTAAAACTCGAATTCCATTTTGAAATAAACAAAAAGCAAAATTAGGATTTATAAGAAAAATGATATTTTAGTCTTTTAAAGTAATAATTGCAAAGCTTTTTATTGAAATTATTGTTAAAGTGCTCATATTATGCTAATTTTCAGGTTCATAATTGTATTTAGAGTTTGTTCAAGAATAGGTTTACATGGTTTAGTTTTCAAAAAACACCATATTTTTGTCATACTGCACGTTGCTGCAGCTCCTCTTTTCACCCTGTGTGTTGAGCTCTGTGCTTTAGTTACAGAGTGAGACATTTCACAGACATTTTTGTTGAGAGTCGCACATGTGCAGAAGCTACGTACTACGTACGGACTACTAGCCATTCAGAAGCAGATTATGAGGGCGTGTCATCACACAATGTGAGTCGAGCATGTGCAGAATGGCCATCTTTGACAGCTAGCTACTAACACCCTTGGACAAACCATAGTTACCATAAACCAATAATGTGCACGAAAAAAATATTTAACACAATAACGGAAACGGAAAAAGCATAATATGAGCACTATAAGTCACTATGTATCGTTGAATGAGGTAACAGGATGGTGATTGAGCCTAAAGCCAGGGGTGTAGTGCTGCCAGAGCACACTAGAACAACAAACCACTTTTTTTCTTCAAGTGAGGAAATAGAAAATTCTCTTTTTTTTATTCAAACAAATAGATAAGCAAAAGTGCAAACACTGGTCTAGATGACAATTTACAGAAAAGTAAACTACACACAGAAGAAGGCACAGCACATCTTTTCCACAATCTTTCCTTGCGATCAAATGTATCACATCAAAACAAAGAGAGGAAATATGGGAAGGAGCTCACAAACAAGAGACACCGAAACAGACATAGACAAACAAACAAGAGGCATTTACAGGGAGACCGGCATGAGACATAAGGGACCAAACACACACAGGGATGGAAGCAAAAAGGCTGTAGCACAAATCCGTAGCAGCTATAGAATGCAAGGATTCAGCAATGCTGAGCCAAGTGTCCAAAGTCTTTCCTGGGGCTCCATTTATGTGAGCCCTGGAGAGCTCCATATATGACATCTAAAAACAAATTGACAAGTCATGAGGTGGTTTCCAATGGGTTGCAATCATTCTCTTGGCTGCTGTAAATTCAGCAAAAAACAACACATTTTTTGAGCTTTAGAGAGCTGTAAGGGCTGGCAGATCATCCAGAATCAAAACATTGACAGTAGCAGGTACAGTGTCATTAATCAAGGCAGATATTTTGGATGCAATATTGTCTAGAACTGACCAATGGGAGAGCACTCTTGAACATGTGAAGATATTTACATAAGCTTTTAGTGGGCAGAAAGTGCATGACGGGCTGTTAAGTATTTTCATGTGATGCAGTTTCACAGGTGTGAGATATGTTCTATGAATGAAATTGTAGTGAATCTGCTGATGGTCTGGATTGCGCAATACTTCTGGAACGTTAGACCCACATCACGTCAGTGCAGATCGACAATCAGTCCTGGGCAATCACGTGCCCAGATCTTCTTGATAGGAAGGGCAGTGTGGCCAGGTATCGCCAGGAACTGAACAAACCTGGATACCATACCACAGTTTTTTGGCTGCATAGTAAAAAAACTTCTGAATAGGATGGATGGGCAGAGACCTCTGCCAGGGGACACCGTATGCCTTTGAGTACGGTCTTAATTGAGGGTAAAAGAAAAAAAGAGGAAAGTGGAAGACTGAACGCATTTTGTAAATCAGAGAAAGTTAACAAATCAACCTCGCTTAAAAAGTCTTTTGGACGTTGAATTCCCCTTTGTTCCCATTGTGGGGCTGTTATTGGCCTCCCACCAATCAAGAGTGCTGTATTATTGAATAATGGGGAAGAGTGTGCCAGTTACAAGCTACATAGCAGTGTCTTTCAGCTAATCAATGTTTTGACAAGATGAGAGATAATGAAGCCAAAGCAAAGCTGACACTATTTATTAGAAACATTGTCAAGAAAGTGTGTCATGGAGTGACCAAGGCTCTGTCATTGCACTTTCCAAGGTATGTCACATCTGGGTTTAACCAAGTGAGAAGGGGTCCTGACACAACAACCCGGTTTAAGCAAGGAAAAACCTCAATGCCTAAATATTTAA
>NC_045748.1:2124546-2126166 GCF_008692095.1 Etheostoma spectabile | reverse complement strand
ACAATGGGGATGTTAGCAGGGATGATTTAATTGCAGGCAGAGTCATTTATATGAAGTAGTACAGACTTTGACCAGCTAATTTGAAAGCATGATAAGCTTCCATACTCGTCACATAGGGATAGAAGGTGAGGAAGAGACTGAGAGGAGTTTTCTAAAAACAAAACAAAAATTAAAAAAAATAGTGAGAGGTGATGCTGTGTATTACAAATGCATATTGGTTGCACCATAATTGATTGGTGAATAGCTTGAGCCAGTGGCTCTAGAGAAATAACAAATAATGTAGGACTCAAGGGGCAACGTTGGTGGGAAGATCTAGAAACTGTAAACAAAGAGGAGGTGCGTCCGGTTAAGACTCAGGCTAAAGGGTTAGAATACAAAACTTTAATCATACCAAGGAAAGTGTTACCAAAGCCCACCACCTCTAAGACTGACCACAGAAACGACCACTCAAGCCTGTCAAAGGCTTTCATTCCGTCAAGAGAAAGAAGTGACATTGAGGGTCCTACTGTCTTCTGTCGCATCAGCAATATGGAGAAGGAGTCTAAAGCATATCGGAGTTGGAACCATATAATAACTATTTGGCAAGGTTGGCCAGGAGCTATACTTTAAGCCGCTACCTCTGTCTAGTTGATCACCAAAATCATTTTTTTTTTCAAGCACTTGAAAACCCAAAAATCACTAAAGCATATGCCATGCAAACAAAAACTAACTGAATGGTCAAAGTTGTGATATGAACATTTAAGGGTGTGTGGAATATTCAACCTGCAAGAACTCATTCCCCCATTAGAAGTTGCCGTTAGCAGGCTGATGATAGCCTTTTAGCTGCACAGTGAATTCAATCACTTTTTCTCAGTCTATAGCTAGCTGACTGTTAAGTAGTAAAGCTGACAAGGCAGCAAAACATCTTTTTTTTAATCTGTAGTTGACAAAATATGTAAACTTGCCACCGTAGGAACAGCAATTAAATAAACTTTAAAAACGAGACACTATTTAACCGTCATGGGTTTATTTTAGTATTCCAACAAATAGCAGTGGTAAGTTCCCCAGAGAGGGTAGGCAGAGTTAACGCAACAGACTTGCTTTTAAACTCAATTTTGTGTGAATCAGTCTACTGTTTTTTTCCGCTTTGTGCTAGCGCTGCGAATAAACGGTAACTACGATTCCTACTTTACTGTGGCCGAACAAACAAAAAAAAATAGCAATGACTACAGACGGTGAACAAACTAGGGAAAGTGAGCCATTTATAGCCAGGATGAGTGTGATTAAATGTCAAAGTAAATGTATAGGCAGGCTTACAGGAAGGCAGGCAGATATAAGGTCCTAGGTTCAGGTTTTGGAAGCTCGAAAGATGAAGAATTTGTCGAACTGGCTGGAAACAAATAGACAGTGGCCTGTATGTGACCTAAGAGGCTGACGAGGGAATGACATGCAGGTGAGCGGGTAAGGGAGGTGGGAACAGGTGTGCAGACAGGGAAGGGCAGTCAGGTAATGGGGAAAGGAGGGAAAGTCTGAAGGCATCTGATGGATGGATGGCAAATAGCATTAAAGGGCCCTGAGGAATAGGGAATGTGAGAGGAGAGAGAGAGAGAGAGAGAGAGAGAGAGAGAGAGAGAGAGAGAG
>NC_045748.1:2121087-2124536 GCF_008692095.1 Etheostoma spectabile | reverse complement strand
AGAGAGAGAGAGAGAGAGAGAGAGAGAGAGAGACTATTCATTTATTCAAACACTGTAAATTCAGAGGATTGTCCAACCTTGATAGAGCTACCGTAGCACTTTCTAGTTCCAACTGGGACTTATTAGCCATATTTGTAGTGTACAGTGTTGGTGTCTTCCCATTCCTATATTGAGTTGTGTGTGTTTGTGTGTGTTCTTTCTAGGATCCATCTTCCCATCCTGTAAACCTTCTGAAACCATCTTTAAGATTACCTTCTGGCTGGGTTACCTCAACAGCTGCATTAACCCCATTATCTACCCCTGCTTTAGCCGGGAGTTCAAGAAAGCCTTCCACAACGTGCTCCGTGGCCGCTGCCTGAGAACTGGGCCACTGGCTGCCAAACCGCAAGGACACATCAGCACCCACTCCTCCAGTCCAGTCCCACAGTCCAACACCTCTGTTCCCGCAGCCCAACACCGCAACACTGCTTCGTCATGGGGTTGCTGCAGGGCGCTGTCCACCTCCTCGTCATCTGTCTGCGGTCCAGAGGCTGAAAATGCACAAATCCAGAGTAAGAGTCTACTTAAGGTGTGGTGTCTCTCAGCAAGACGGACGCCGGTCCCACAGAACCCCTCCAGTGGCACGTCAACCAAGGTTTTACGGCTTTCTCTCAGCATTGCAGGAGATGCTGTTTAATTGGCATGTTGATGCCACGGTGGGATTTGTAAGCATCCAATCTTGTACTTTGGTTTTGCCTCAAGGAAATACTTCCAGTATGTACAATATTGCATGAATATTTATACTCCCCAGAGGCATCAGAGTGCAGGGCCAGCCAATAGTGAGACTTGCCTCCAGAGCAGACAGAAGATAACTCTGTTGCCTTTAGGCTTCATGCCAGTGTAAATGCCTGGAGTGTCAAATAAAACATGATTTGGGAAAGCAAATGAATAATATTGTGTCTACACGCAACAGTCAGTACTGAGCTGCTCTCAAACAGAGCATTACATGTCAAAACTTTCAATAGGAGCTACTTAGTGATCAACAAGAAAAAGACTGTGGCGTACGAACACACAGCAAGATACCTTTGGAAAAAACACAACCCTCTGTGGATAAAAAAGGCAAGACAAAAGCCATTACTAAGTCAGTTGGGATCAGCACATGAAAAGGAATAAAACATGAAACAAATCTATTTGAAATGACATTGTAAAATAACTCCATAGACGTGATTTCTTCAAACATTAGTGCCATTTCGGCAGATTGCACAAAAGCCCTTAATAAAGGGCGAGATACTCATAAATCTTGTCATATTAAGCATTCTTTGACAGCTCTGAGAAAGGGACTAAAAGGGACTAAACAATAGGAGGCATTGATTTTGAAATACCTGTTACAGAAAGAAAAATTTAGAATGTGTTAGAGGGAAGAGAAAAATGAGTTGATATTTGGTTTTGGGATAAATTACCTTAAATCCTGGACTCCACCCTCACCTTCCATGCTCAACATACTGTACATCAAATCCATCACCAAATCAGCATTTTTTCATCTCAAAAACATCTCCAGACTCCGGCCATCACTCTCAGACTCCGTGGCAGAAACCCTCATTCATGCTTTCATAACCTCATGTTTGGATTACTGCAATGTAGTCCTGTGTGGGGTCCCCAGCAAAACCCTAGACAGGCTCCAGTATGTCTAAAACTCTACCGCCGGGGTCCTCACCCACACCAAGACCTGGCTGCACACCACCCTTACCCTCATCCACCTTCCCTGGCTCCCAATTAAGTCCTGCATCACAGATAAAATCCGCTGATTCACCTACATATCCCTCCATGCCCTGGCTTCACAGTACCTCTCAGACCTCCTCCATCCATACACCCCACCCTGAAACCTACGGTCCTCAGACGCTGGCTTGCTCTCCATTCCCCACACCACACTGTACCTTCAGATACAGGGCCTTTAGTGTTGCAGCCCCCTCCTTGCAGATATCTGAAATGCTACATCCCTGGACATTTAAAAAAAAAAAAAACTCCTGGAACACCACCTGTTTACAACAGCCTACAACCTCCTTTAGCTTACCCGCAGTAACTCTGTAAAGTAAAAGTAAAAGTTGTTATATAAAAAAAAGAAGGAAAACCAGCATTCTACCCCTCTGAAGCTTTCAATGTTCAGTTTTTTGTGTTTGTCGCAGCTGTATCAAAGATGTGTTAAATCAACGTTCGATGTTTGACATCATAACTTGTGTTGTTGTTTAATAAATGACAAGGCGTCAGGTGGCTTTCACCAGAGTTGTGTTTTCCCCATAGAAACACTGGAAAATGGCAATTTCCTGATGTTTGAAACGGGTTCATAAATAAATTCAAGCAGCGCCTGTCTAATATCTTTCTTCTTTAATCTGTATATTTACTTTTAAGCTGCAGTTTTTTTTAATTTTTGACCTCGGAGGCAGAAGCACTAGATTAAGCTGACAGACGCACAGCCCTGACATGTCATCACCTTATGAGCCTGTTATGGCTAACATGTAAGAAAACGGTTGTCTACTCATGCATCCAGCAAACAGCATTATAATCCCATTTGAGTCGTGTTTGTGTCCACCTGATGAATGTAAGGTACATTCACTCTTGTTTTTGCTCTGCTTGGATCTCCACCAACTACCAGGCTCTTTAGCTGCTAGATTTCCCTCTTTCTTCACCAGCTAGTTGCTTTAGTTTATTATTTGGTGTTGGTCAGGTAGTGTACAGTCAGTTTATCTGTGATGTAAACCAAAACACAGTTTCAAAAGGCCAAAACCCTTATGAAGACTATGAATGACATTATAAACAGTTGATTTATAAAATGTTGATTAATGGATCTTTGCATCTTGCCTTATGATGAAAGGACATTGCTGTGAGGTTTTTGCTATTCAATTTACAAAAACACAAATGCTGACCTTTAATGCAATGTCTACATTTCCCATTATCAGCAACCATTCATCCAATGTTCCTAAGGCATATTCTGTTTACTAATCTGATATCATATTAAAAAACTAACTAGAAAAACATTGGAGAGGCCTTTTACAATTATGTAAGCACATAATGTAATCTGAACTGCTGCCCTGGTTAAAAAAACAAAGCAACTGATCTCAGCTGGTATTCTGACTGTAATGGAGTGCAATGGTAATCTCTAAGTAACCCCAAACCTTTGACTGGTAGTGTATGTGTAAACATGTAAGAACTCCTGGAAGTGGTTAGAACCAGCACTAGTTTGACCACGTCTGACCTTGCATGAAATGTCCCCTCATTTGCAGTGTTGGGCAAGTTACTTTAAAAAAAACAATTAGTTAAAGTTATTAGTTACTTCTTCCAAACAGTAACAAAATGAGTTACTCTGTTCCAAATTATAAAAGTTACTTCAGAAATGTATTGTGTTAAATTTTTAAATGTTCAAATTTGACCCCACTTTCACCCCTCTTTAATGGAACTTAAAATACATGTGCATG
>NC_045748.1:2120979-2121077 GCF_008692095.1 Etheostoma spectabile | reverse complement strand
TTATTTATGGTAAATCTGAATATTATAATGAAATGGACACTTGTTACAACATATTATCAACAGAAACAATGTACACACATCTAAACTATTTTAATGTT
>NC_045748.1:2120734-2120969 GCF_008692095.1 Etheostoma spectabile | reverse complement strand
TGTGGGACAAAGTGAGACTAGCCTCCAATCAGATGGCATGTACGTAGATATTATGTTTAAATAATGGATCGATACAAATAACAACATAGATGTTTTGGTACTTTTCATGTTTATTGCCCCTAATTTGGGCTCACCATACCTGTCTCTCATTGACTGACTTGCTTGTGTTGTTTGTTGTGTGTCCGACTACGGGTGCTTTCTAACACCCGCCCAACTCTACCTCTGATTGGCTCAC
>NC_045748.1:2115462-2120724 GCF_008692095.1 Etheostoma spectabile | reverse complement strand
TGAAATTTTACTCAACCTCAGCCAATCGTCAAGCTTGTCTCGTGCACGGCCCACTAACCAAGGAAGAACAGTAAAAAAAAACTCTTTCCTCTCGGCTCAGAGATCTAGTTGATCTGGTGAAAAAAACAGCTTAAAACTATAGTAACGTGTTTGCGTGTGGACGAATGTCCAAAACACATAGAAAAAGCTTTGTTTAATAAAATACCTGTGTCCGTATGGACTTGGCATCAATCACTGCTGAAATAGTAGCTACAAAAATATATCGTATAAAAGGGTGTAAGACTATGACATATGCCATGACAACGTTGGAGACTCTATGATTTAAAATCTCTCGGACCAATCAACAAAAACTGAAAGCTTCACAAAGGGTACTTGTCATTGCAAAGCGATTACATTGGATACTTTATGAATGTGCCACTTTATTGAAAGAAAGGGATTCAATTAATTAGCTAAACAACGCCCACCATATCACACAAATTCATTAACAAACATTGTGTGGTCGAGTGTCAAAATAATGTGAGCATTTCATTAAAAGATATGTCAGGAACATTGATTAATAGCTTAAAAAACATGTTTCGGTTGTCTGATCTTTTTTAAGAAGTTTTTACACATTTTTTCTTAGCTATTAATCCTTTGTTTACAGAGTTGTTTTTCTTTGCTGTGATGGGAATAAAGGCTTTTTTTTTTACCCTACAGGCATTAAAACAGTGATGAATACCTGTGAATGCTTATCTGGGAAAAGCAGGGTGTTTAAGACTTTCTAGAAGACGTATGCTTTGTCATTTTACAGTCCCCAAGGTAAGGACACAAAGAAGGAGAGTTGCCTTCATTCTGCATTGCTGTACTTAGACAGTGGCATTATGTAGGCGTTTAGGAGGATAATGTCTGCGTTAAACCACTTTAAGATTCCCACATTTTACATTGTGGTAAGCGTATCAGACAACCAATAAACATGAGGGTTTTGTTTTCTGACATTATGCAGCTCAATGTCACACTGCGTTAGGCAGCAAGCAGCAGAAGGAGATGTGTTGATTTTTCATTAGAGAGGCATAACTGAATGTAATATCTAATCAATCATCCCTAACACAGCCTTGCCTTTTCCGGTTTGGCTAAAATTCACAACTTTACACTGCAGACGCCGCCAAAGCTTCCAAAGAGGAAAAAAAAGCTTTAAAACAAATTGAACAGTGCCTGAATTGGACCAAAAAAGTTGCCACATACTAAACTAATAAACTGTATGACATGAGCATAACATGTGGGATTTAGATACATTATCATCATACTAACATCTTGTATGGGTGACCTTAAATAGTCAACTATTCGACAATTGGCGAATCACCACAGTATCTAAACAATATGGACATGAAAATAAGGAGGTTTTAAAGGGTTTTAATCACACCAGTGGTCCCCTTGTGTCCGTGCCCCTCGCAGCGCCCATCCCGAGCGTTGTGTTTTAACCCTCACCTAACCTAACCATAATCATTGCCTAATCCTTGTACCTTCCAGGCTTAAAACACCAAGAAACATGTGTGTGTGTGCACATTAATACCCCAGGTGTCCATCCGTGTGTACCTTACACCTGTATTTGTTGGGAGTCCAGTTTGGGTTGTTCGAGCGGGGCTGTGTCTTCTTCCATCAGATCAGATATCATTCATGGAAATGAATGCATCAGATTCTTATTAAAAATGCTGCTCTCATTTTCATTTTCAGCAGCACGGGATTCGAACAGTGTTGCAGCAGCTGTCATATTAAGACAAGCAAACACTGCTGATGTGATGAATTTATCCAGGCTCACATTACTGGAAAGACAAGCCAAGTAATGTTTTGTCATGGTGCTGATCATGATTAATAACAATGTTGAGCAAGTTCAGAAGGGAAGCAGATGACAAGAATCGTAACTGCGTCTGGAAGTCAAAGAGGCCTCATTATTTGGGGAAATATGGTTTGTGTCAAAAGTTCTTCTGACAGTCTCCTCTTCTTGAGTTCTTCCAAATGAGCGAGCCTCAATTTGAAATTGTATTGACATTCTCAGACGCTTCTAAGAATATGTGGAAAAGCAATGGGAAGGTAAGAGAAGAGAAGAGGTAGAGCAAAGCCATCCACGGCCTAATGCTTAATGAAACTCTCTCATATGTGAATTGTCCCCAGGTGCAACATCACAACACATGTGTCTGCACTGATGTTTGTGCAAATAAGCTAAAAGGAGTAGCTTACTTGCAAATGCATATGTAGGTGAACTACTGGCATTAGTGTTGTTGTTAAAGTTGGCAAACTCCCCCACTGGGTTGTTTACTTTAATCATTTTCTGTGTCATTGAACACTCAGATGACATATCGTAACACAAGAGATGACTGAGAAATCAAATTAGACGACGTTTTATTTGATGGTTCCGCGTTTATCTGTTTCAAGTGCTTCTTAAGATTCAAGATTCAGGAATTTAAGTAATTTTCAGCCATGGAGGGCAGCAGTACTTATCAATATTATTTAATGACTCAACCAATATTAAAGAGGACATTTTAAGTTTTCCGTATTTTCTGTCACATCTACAATGTTATAATATCAGATTTTCATGTTAAACAAGGCCAAAAATCAAATCAAATAATGAGGAACATTCATTTTAGAGAACTCCCCGTGAGCTAAAACCGGTTTCAACAGTTTTTACAACTATCTTCCAAGTGTTAGCAACTCTAAGTTGGTCTTCTGTGATTGGTCATCTGCTGCAGGTAGGCAGGACTGGAGTGTTGTTTTTTAAGCTACTGTGGTGTTAACATTGTCGCATGCAGCTACATGCTAACGGCAGTAAAATATGTCATCTTGGCTGCCGATGTTAAATTCTCCCCCAATTTCGGGCCGCATAACTCCTGAAACACAAGTTTTATTTCCTGTTCAGGACATGAATGACACACATTTTGCCACAGTATAAGGCTTATGGTTTGAGGTTGTTAAAGCAGGGAGGCTCCAACCTGTAACTTCCTGCTGTTTTCAAATAAAACAAAAGAATTATGACTTTCGTTGTATTGCATATTTGTCTTAATGTAAATGTTCTAGTTTTGCACATTCAATGAATACAAAAAGGTTAAGTCACTTTACTTTAAAATGGTAATCGAAGTTCATGTACGGCAATTGATATTACAAAAGGCTGTAAGTGAAAACAACTTGGCATTCAGCGTTTTGAACCTAAAATAACAATTCCACCTTTTTGCATTTAAGTTCAATAAACTCAAGTTTTCATAACCCCTTTCTTAACGTTTTTTAAGTAAATTCAACTTACCCGGGCTTACAGTGAATCTAACGTTAGCCTACAGCTAGCTGCATCTTAACGCTGGATTAAGGTAATCTTAGCGGCCAATATTGGTCATTTCTCCCCAATTATGGGTCACATTACTGCTGGAACATGTCTGGTTGTGTAGTATTTGGTTTAGAAGCCTGTATTGGTGATTCTTCAAGGTCCTGCTATATACTCCGTTGCATTGCTCCAGTTGTGGTGGAGCCATGGATTTATTAAGAGAATTGCAGATTCCAGGAAACAATCTTACCAATCAGAGTATACTGTGTTTTTTTGGGAAGGGGGATTAAAGACACCTGTCTCTTTAAACCCCCCTCCCAAAAAAGACAAGTATACTCTGTACACTCCTGCAGAGCATATTCTTTTTAATATTAAAGTATGTAAACGTGTTCTAGTACAAACACAAAATACAAGTACTATCCTGAAAATGCTCTATGCTCTTTGACACATTTTCATTTGCATTAACTGGGGTAGTCATGGAGTCACAGGACAGTGTACAGGTTATTGCTCTATATCAGCAATGTTTTTAATGTATTTTATATCAGATTTGAGAGATACGCACCGGCTATTTAGCCGGCAGAATGTGAGGGAAGCATGTGGCCCCGATGGGATCTCGCCAGCCACCCTGAAGCACTGCGTCAGTCAGCTCGCTCCAGTTTTCAGAAAAGGATCATTTCACAATTAAAGCACACCAAACAACAACCCAAAATACACATTTGAATCAGTCCACACATTCACTGTATAAATGATTCAAATAATGTACCTCTTCCCAACATGTTTTCAGTGCTGCCATTTGGAATGATTGAAGCTCATGTGTACCTGGCCTTGAAATGACTGATTTGAATGATGACAACCATGAATGAAAATTAATTAGAAAAGACATTAAAATGTCTGCATGTGAGAAGGAGTTAATTCCATGCAGGATGTCACTAAACAATTGTTTAAATAGTAGTTAACTGCCATTTGGCACATTGAGTTCTCTTTTCTTGTTCATTCAAGTTGCTCTTGACTTCCATAAAAAACACCTTTTACGTTTCAGCTATTCACGCATTGTGCTTGGACATAAAAGCTCCAAATTTGCAGCTGTCAATTTTTTAAAAACACAATTTCACGGTAACTAAGCTGAGTGATAGACTTTTAGGTCTTACGTTTTTTTTTTCAGCAGAAAAGTAATGGTCCTGCCATGAAAGCTTAAGAAGAATGCTGTGGTTTGTATTGCAGCCACAGTTTGACTGGGGGCAGCAAAGAAGCACACGCCATATTTGTTTGGACTCACTTCTAAAAGCCAGACTGAGCTTGAAAAGGTCAGCAGGCTACATTTGTCCGGTCAGCGGCCCATCTCGTCTGATAGTGCACACAGAATGAGGACAGCTTAAATGTGCTGTTAAATAAACACTAAAACACTGAGGGACGGCAGCAGCTTTGTGTCTAAAGTTCACGTCAAACTTACTTTATCTTTTCTTTCCTCAGAAAATCAGAGGAAGAAGAAGTAAACACTGTAAACACCCTCACACATAGAGGGATACTTTATGTAAAGAAAGATAAGGTTAAGGACTATGTGTAAGGCTTGGATTTATTTGTAGAAAGTATCTGTTATCAGGTCTTTTGGTATTTTAAAACTTAATCTTGATTTCTATCTAGCCATTCATCCATCCACGCTGCCATCTCTCAATTTGTGTGTGTACTAATCCTGCTCATGTGTGTTTATTTAAAAGTCCCATGGCATGAAAATTTCACTTTATTTTTTAACATTAATATGAGTTCCCCCTGCTCTGGTTAGAAATGTGGTTAGAAATGACTTTAGGTGTAAACCAAGCCCTGGGTATCCTGCTCTGCCTTTGAGAAAATGAAAGAAGAGAAAATGAAATCTGGAATCTTGCCCCTTATTAAGTCATAAGGGGCAAAGTTACCTCCCCTTTCTCTGCTTTGCCCGGCCAGAAAATTTGGCCCACCCATGAGAGAGAGACATCATGGCT
>NC_045748.1:2095351-2115452 GCF_008692095.1 Etheostoma spectabile | reverse complement strand
CAAAGTGGCAGTTGGTCAAGGCCACACCCCCAGCTTACACCTTGCCCCCCATCACTCCTCCTTAATAGCTACAGACTCAAAACTGGCTCATTGTGGGACTGGCTCTAGTGGCTGTAATTCTGCACCAAGGCTGAATTTTGGGAAAAGAGGGGGGGCGGGGGGGCGGGGGGGGGGGGGGGGTTGGGGGGGCTGGGTATTCGGACCAGGTGATTTTGGGGGGGGGGGGAAAGAGACTTCAGATAGAGTATTAGGGGACCACTAAGGTCTATATAAAAAGAGACTTCAGATATGGTATTAGGAGACCACTAAGGTCTATATAAAAGAGACTTCACATGCGGTATTAGGGGACCACTAAGGTCTATATAAAAAGAGACTTCAGATACAGTATTAGGGGACCACTAAGGTCTATATAAAAGAGACTTCAGATATGGTATTAGGGGACCACTAAGGTCTATATAAAAGAGACTTCAGATATGGATTAGGGGACCACTAAGGACTATATAAAAAGAGACTTAGATATGGAATTAGGGGACCACTAAGGTCTATAAAGAGACTTCAGATGGTATTAGGAGACCACTAAGGTCTATATAAAGAGACTTCAGATACCGTATTAGGGGACCACTAGGTCTATATAAAAGAGACTTCAGATACAGTATTAGGGGACCACTAAGGTCTATATAAAAAGAGACTTCAGATACAGTATTAGGGGACCACTAGGTCTATTAAAAGAGACTTCAGATGTATATAGGGAACCATTAAGATCTGTATAAAAGAGACTTCAGATACAGTATTAGGGGACCACTAAGGTCTATAAAAGAGACTTCAGATACAGTATTAGGGGACCACTAAGGTCTATATAAAAGAGACTTAGATATGGTATTAGGGGACCACTAAGGTCAATATAAAAGAGACTTCAGATATGTATTGGGGACCACTAAGGTCTATATAAAAGAGACTTCAGATACAGTATTAGGGGACCACTAAGGTCTATATAAAAAGTGACTTCAGATACAGTATTAGGGGACCACTAAGGTCTATATAAAAAGAGACTTCAGATACAGTATTAGGGGACAACTAAAGTCTATATTAAAGTCTCCAAAGAGCACCATGCCATGGGACCTTTAAGGCTTGTATGTAATATGTGTAACTAACAACAGAGTGAGAAAATAGGTAATTTCCTCATGCGGGATAATTACAGTAGGTCTTCCTCTGTCCGTCAGTTCATCCAGTCATCCATCCATAATTTGTAACCGCTTATCCTTTAGGGCCATGGGGGGCAGGAGCCAATCCCAGCTGACAATGGTTATGTACAGCCTGGATAGGTCATCAGGTAAAACAGATGGACAGGCTCTTTGTTGCCTATGGCCAGCTACTGATTCAGACAACTCCATTTGTCATAGCATAGCAACGATTCATCTTATTCAGGCTAAAAGAAAACCAACCCAGCAGAGTGGGAAGGGGCAGTTGAAGCATGCGCATACACTTAACCCGATCTTGCTCCGGTTATGGTGTATCCAAGCAGGAATCCCTTGGTTACTGTTCGAGTTCTCTAGATCTGTTAACCGGGTTATGAGAACTTAAAATATGATCGTCTTTTAAACCTGCACGTAAAGACACTGACACACCTGTGGACTTTAGAGTCCAAAATTAACACCTGCGTGTCTTTGGACTGTGGGAGAGGGCGTAGAACCCGGAGAGAACCCACACTTACACTGAAAGAACATGCAAACTTCACACAATGGCCCAAGCTGGCATTTTATCAGAATACAGTTTAAAAAATCTGCTCAGAATATATTAGGAAATATTGGATAGAACACAATGTTATTCTGCTAAATAAAACCTCAGCTTCATTGATAGTTTCATTTTAAACAAATTGTATATCCGGATACAATACACATTTTCTATAGGCTCAGTCTGCCACTATAAAGAAAAAGAAAAAACAAAAAATTCCAGTGCTGGTTCCGTGGTATCAGAATTTTGGATAGTCATCATGGAAACAGGAATTGATCATGTGACAATGGCTGGGGAGATTGACGGAACAGTTGTCAGATTGACAGCACTCTAGCCCAATGGATTTCCAGGGGGCGCACCAGGTGGGCCAATCAAATCCTTACTTTCCTACAGTCGTTAGAGTGGAAACAATAGCATTTAGCATATCTTATAACATATTTTGTGTTCTGTCACTTTAGGAAAGTTTCTATTTGAAGGGGTTCTTGATGTTGCATTTGGTTGAACACATAAAAAGTGACAAAAATAATTCATGTGAAAAATGGAATAAAGGATCTTGAGAGAATTAATCAAACATAAACCCTACTTTCTTTCACACCTCCGCACAGCTGGCCAGTTGAGGGCTGAGGGCTTCTCAGACGGGCCCAACTTAGACTTTAAACTGAGTTGTCACAACATAAAGTGAATCTGAGTATGAATGGTTATCAGTCTAAACGTGTCAGCCCTATGACAGACCTGTCCTTTCTGACTGAACAGGGAGTAGAAGGCTCCTTATTGCATTAATATATGCATAATAAAAACATAATATGCAGTATGTATTAAATCATTTAACGGATGAGAAATAAGGCTGATCACTCTTAATGAAAATACATGGACTGGACTTTGGTTTTTAACATGTCAAACAGAATCAAACCCATTAGAGAGAAGAAAAAAAAGAAAGCAAGAAAAAACATAAGATATAATTTTCATTTGACAGTTCATTTATGCAGTGTACATTTATTATTTATTATGGTTAGAAATAGTTTCAATTCAGTGCAGAATATGGGGGATTTTTACTCTAATGCTCTAGGGAACAGGCCTGGCAGCTGGATAGTTGGTTCCCACATATTCCACATTTTAATTCCAGCTACATTTGTATAAATCCAACATGAATGTTACTGTAATTAAGTAATATTGTATTATAAAGACTAGTTACGGAATGTAATAACATAGACCCACAGACCATCTAACTACTGATATAATTTTCCAATCATGAGCTGGAAAAAAAGGAAACTCACAAGACAGCGGCAGAGGAAGCAAGGAGTGATGAGCGAACATGATGACAGCACTGCCACCCAGTGTAGAAACATATAATGCATCCTCCTGGTACTGGTTGACTGCACGCAGCAGGCAGTAACACAGTTCATGTGATGTTACCAACCTGCTCAAGTGTTCTCAAGGCAGGCTTACCGTGCGTGCATGGACATCTGAAAAACCTTTTTCCCAGTGAAAACGTCATCATTCACGTCACTTCCTGTGGAAATCAGAGGTGGGAACCTGGGGCTAGATTTTGCTAACAGAGTTTGCCAATTGGTGACGCGTTGTTGATAACTGACAAATGATGTAGGCAACTTGGGTTCACTGAAAATATTTCAATGACAGTAATCTGTTTGTTGTGGACGAACGCCTCTGCCATGAAACATACACAGACATAAACATGTTTCAAATTATTCATGAAACTTATTTTTGTCCTTTCCTGTTCGGTGTCCTGCAGATAACACAAACAAACACCTGTCGATGTGTGTATGCTCACATGAGAAAACATCAGCAAATCTTTGTAATTGTGCCCTCCATGTTTTCACACACCTGATGTTCTTGGCTACGCCCAACAGTTGGTGGCAGTCATGCAACGAGTTGTTATGCCAAACGGCAATATAACAGAAGAAGAACACGCATCATCAACGGTCCCTGATATTCCCAGGTGGCATGAACGCACCAGTAGACACTGTAGGCCTAATGGTTACAATTACCATTTTTTGGGGGGACATGTTTGTCCTGTCCAGCTGGAGACTATCCCAGCAAGCATTGAGCAAGGGTAGACCCTGGTCTAGCACAGGACTAACAGACGTAAAGGCGAACACATTAACACCTACATGCAATTCAGCCTTTCCTAACCTTTATGAGGCTGTCAAAGGAAACACACTTGGACACTGGGGGAAGATATAAACTGCACACGGAAACTAGTATCAGTGCTTATCGTTTCATTCAGATCATTGTAAAAATAAACGCCTCAGTATGCTTTAAACAAAGTGCTAAACAGTGTGTGAAAACCCCTCTCTGGTGTGAAAGGAACTGTAATTTTTAATTTTTCCCATTAACTATGTTGTTTGGTACGTTCAACCATGTGCAAAATCAAGAGTCCCGTCAAAGATAGAATTTCTCAGAGTGAGCACTGCTTGCAGGTGTTAGCCTACTTGCACTATTTGACAGTAAACTTGTCTTGTAACTACAGTGATTGCGTGTTGGGCTATACGGTGCATGAGAGACTGTCCTGCCCCGAAAAACGGCCACATAAGTAGTTTGTTTAAGCAGTAATTACGACTCATATTTACATATATAATGGCGGCGCCCTCTATGGCCATAGTAATTGTGACGAGAGCAAAGCAGAAAGTAAGGTGATAAAGTATTTGAAAGTTGACTGGGTAAACCCCCGCCTCTTGTGCAGAGAAAATACAAGGCACACTCGCCATACCAATGCTCAATCTCAAATCCATGGAGTTTGGCTTGGTAAGGCAACACATTCTCACTCCCATCTTGTATAATACAGACATTTGGTCAGGTGCCTTTGTTGTTGCTATTGACGGTAAAGGTCTCCTTTTATCATGTAACAAGCGCCTGGTTGGGTCTCCTTTATCGTCATATAACACACGCTTGGTCGGGACTATTGGCGTCCCTTTGACGCTGTTAGGTTAAGGAAAAGGTTGTGGGTGGGCTTACGGTTCTGTGACACTAATTAGAATGCTAAGTTCCACAAAATGAGGAAGGTTGGGGTGGTGGTTGAGTCAAACAGGACTTTCACCAAGGAGACCGGGATTCATGTTCCGTTTGAAAGTAGAGATTTTTTTACTTTCCAGAACAAACTGCATCACGTACTGTACGTTATGTCCAATTTTAACCCAAACCACCATCTTTTTTCTAAACAGTACCAAGTACTTTGTGTGCCTAAACTGAGACAACATTTCACAACGTAAATGACGTGTTTTAAACCGCAAGTTCAGATGTGAGAATTAAAACGCTCCTGTGGGTCATGTTTCTTGCCACCACTATGGGGACGCTAATGTATAAACGCCCCTGTGGGTCGTGTTTCCTGCCACCACTATGGGGACGCTAATGTATAAATGCCCCTGTGGGTTGTGTTTCCTGCCACCACTATGGGGACGCTAATGTATAAAACGCCCTGTGGGTCGTGTTTCCTGCCACCACTATGGGGACGCTAATGTATAAAATGCCCCTGTGGGTCGTGTTTCTTGCCACCACTATGGGGATGCTAATGTATAAACGCCCCTGTGGGTTGTGTTTCCTGCCACCACTATGGGGATGCTAATGTATAAACGCCCCTGTGGGTCGTGTTTCCTGCCACCACTATGGGGACGCTAATGTATAAAACGCCCCTGTGGGTCGTGTTTCTTGCCACCACTATGGGGATGCTAATGTATAAACGCCCCTGTGGGTCGTGTTTCCTGCCACCACTATGGGGACGCTAATGTATAAATGCCCCTGTGGGTCGTGTTTCTTGCCACCACTATGGGGATGCTAATGTATAAACGCCCCTGTGGGTCGTGTTTCCTGCCACCACTATGGGGATGCTAATGTATAAACGCCCCTGTGGGTCGTGTTTCCTCCCACCACTATAGGGGTGTGTAGTATCTAATAACTTATAAATTTGAATCAGGTTCTGCAATGTCATATGTTAATAATTTACATTTTAGTAGTGAGTTGGAGTGAACTTTAAAAGGGATGTTTACATGGAAAAGGGGTGAGTTGGATAATTTAAGTTCAAGAGACTTTAGACCCTGACCTTAACTTTGCCACGTAAAAAATCTATATGTTATCTAACATGTGACCTAAACATATCCTATGTATACTATGTGTGATGAAATGAGAGGCATTTTTTTGGGTTAGGTCATTCTCCGAGCTTCTGCAGAGCTTGTAAATTGACGCTGAATCTTTGATATGATGAACTCTATAATCAAGAAACAGTGTCAGGCGGATTCCTTATCGACACATCATCCAGCATTGCTGTTCGGACCCGCATTGAGACGCTCCTGTGGGTCGGATAAGAGAGTGGGAATAAATTACCTGTATCGTCATTCCATTTGGAGGACTTGTTGGTGCATGAACAACGCGTCCAGTGTAAACCCACTGGTAGGACTGAATCTGCTGCTCATGCTCTCATGCTGTATGCGTGGAGACAGCAGGCGTGGACAGACAGTGAGTGTCACCAACCACCAACGTCAATGTTCTCTGTTTCTGATTGGTGACAGCAGGACCAAATGCTGCCACAGCTCTTGGCTACATCCAATCCTACCAGCCTGTATGCCTAATGTTACATGGCATGCTGGGGTTATCCACCTAATTGTCCTCACGCAGCTAAAGCGTATATAAACTTTAGGGTCTCAGACCAGCTAATCTGGCCGTGATGCTGACGTTGCTCCCAGACACTTTCTCATAATGAATGTCTGCTCTGTGCTGCTGAACGGTTGTATCCATCAGGGAACTCACATTCCAGGAAAATCCGCTCCTGTTTTGTTTCCCTCTATGGTTTCTGTGGTTGCCATGGTCACAGAAGGAGCCGCGGCTGCAGCTAACTGCTTGCTATCCAAAGGCAGGCCTTTTGCCCTGCCTTGGAGCGTTGCCAGTCAAAATCAGTTTGCCTTGGCACATGATCGGACACCACGTCAACCTTGTTTGTTAGAAGCATACTAAGGCTTTAAAAGTTTTATCATTAAGCATTTTTAGGTTCATACTTGTATTTTGTGATTCTACTAAACATGTTTACACGCTTTAATGTTAAAAAAAAGACTCTTTGCTCTGTTGTTTCACTCCTGAACCTGATACTGACTGCAACGGAGTATATAGCAGAACTTTCTACCATGAAAAATCCCCATTTAAAAGGTTTCTAAACCAAATACTAAACAGACATTGACGAAATTGAAGAGAAATAACCAACATTGGCCTCCAAGATTACAGCTATCTGTCGTTAGCACGCAGCTACTGTTGTCAGCAGTGGACACTAATAGAATATAGCAACACTTTCTACAGTCATAAATCACAGATAAATGGCTTTTAAACCAAATAATACATGACCAGAAATGTTTTAGGAGTAATGTGACCCGGAATTGGGGAGAATTTAACAACACTGGCGGCCAAGATGAAATATTTTACTGCCGTTAACATGCAGCTACATGCGACAATGTTAACAGCCAAGAGTAGAAAAAAAAACTATTTAAACCGGAGTGTTCAGAACAGTTGGAAATCTAAAATCTTTAGCTCACAGGGATTTCTCTGAAGTACATTTACCTCATTATTTGAAGCTTGGGCCATGTTGAACATGAAAATCCAAAATTAGGACATCATAGATGTGACAGGAAATATGGAAAAGCACAATAGTTCCATTTTAAGCCAGCATAAGTACAGTTTATAAGTTTAGTTTTGCAAGCTCCTATGTGCTACGGAGTTATCCTAACATTCTGCCTCACAGCTGACTTGATTGACAGAAAGTTGAGCTCCACTACTCTTCTACTTCAGGTAAAATGATGATTCCAGACTGAGAGCTTGAAGTTAAAAGATTTCTTTGTACATGTACGGAAATCCTCTAAACTCTACTACCTGACATTTCTTTCAACAAGAAAGTGGTCCAAACCGGTTATCATGTAACTGGACCCTCCCAAAACTTTGCCAAATGTCCTTCTAGTCTTCTTTAATACCATCAAGGAAAACCAAACTAAGAGTAATCCTTTAGAATGACTCAACAGTTTTCTTTGCTATAAGCAGTTCACTTCAAATCCTCTTACAAGTGTAGTTGTCATGTTCTTCTGTTTTGTCTGTGTGCTGTGTGTTTTTGTCTACATTCCATGGCTTACACACACTAAAAGCCCGAAACAAAAGAAACAGAGATTATATTCCTTTTTTCCCTCATTTTTTTTTTTATTCTTTGAAGTCCTTGTTTTGTTTTTTACATCACCATCTGTGGGATTTGACACTTTATCCATAATGAGCAAGCATCCCAGGAACCCCACAGCCACCAAGACAAATACCATCACACAGTTTCACTTTCACAAGGGGGAAAGGCTTACAGAGGGTTCGGGGGGGGGGCAAGGAGGTGTTCAACAGCATCAACAACCTCAGAACGGAAGGAAGCTCCTCTCAGCTTGCAGCACGTAGCGTACATACATATCACTCATATATCATTAGCATAATATGGCATAGAAAAAGCATCCAAGCTGACAAGAGCATTAAAAGGAGTATAAGTGTGTGTTTTAGTGTGTGTACATCGAGGAGGCATGGGACACGGCGAGGATGTTTTTTTTTAGATTTTTTTATGTCCAAGTCAATTCTTCAGGCACGGTTGCTGTATCACAGCAACGGCTGTTTGATGCGTGTGTATGTGTGTTTGTTTCTTCTATAGTCTGTTATGTGCTGTCAACTAATAACTCTTTTTAAGCAGCAGGGGGTTCTGGATTCCACGCAATGCAGCACAGGATTTTGTAGAAATGGTGCAGAGCTGTCACAGAATAATTATAATAGTGTATGTGTGTATGTGTGTGTGTGTGTGTGTGTGCCAATAGCACCAGGTCAGTAAGGGTTGCTATAAGCAACCTCCAATCTGACAAGCGTTGCCATGACAAACAAAAAAGCACAACCCTGTGAGAGTGGAGAGGTCTGTCGCCTCGGCAACAGCCAGAAACAACGAAAGAGCCAGAGAGGGAGGGAGGGGAAGAATGAAAGAAAGAGAGAGAGTGAGAGGGGAATGAAAGGAAGAGAAAGGCGGATAAAGACAAACTGAAAGGAAGGAGTGACATGGAAAATACTAAAATACAAGGAGCAAACGGTCTCCCGAGGGCTACGCTTGCTGCCAATTAGCATTCGTGTTTAGGATTCCACCTCCCATCTCTTCTACCACATACTTTCCCACCTGAAGTAACAGGAGGGAGTCATACAGTGTAGAGTGCGTCTATAATAAGAGAGGGCTACAAGTGTCAATGCAATGTTCATTAGGATGGTAAAAAAAAAGGAAAAGAGGCAACAGAAGGCCACTGTGAAAGGAAGAAACACTCGTCAGACACACAGGGTCAAATTCCCCACTGCTTTGTGTGATGTGCACAAGTTGCCGTGGAGATGGAGTTTTCATTTCACATTTCTATCTTGTCTCATCTTTGAATGTTTCAGACACATTTCATTCCCCCCCTGCTTTTGGATTCTTTAAATACATATACGCTGACAGACTTCTATATGCTTCCAGTTAGACCAGAGGAGACCAGAAAACCGGGGTTTGAAATCACAGATACAGAGGTGATGTCGTCTGTATGTATCTATATATTATGTGTATGTGTGAGGGAATCAGGGGCCAGTTAAATAAGCCTAAATGTCACAGCTAACTAAAGCTAACGCTAGCTCTTATGTGCTGCTACAGCAACAAGTAGGTCTTCTGTGTTAACATGAATGCACGATGGTCTACATTAGACTAGTCTAAATAATTAAAGACCAGTTTAAAGCATAGACTAGTACTGGTCCTTATGTCAGGGGGAGCTTGTTGCTCCGTGTTGAGTCATGGGGAAGAAAAAGGCTGCAGAAAGATGTTTGGTGGCCAAGACCTCGTTGACATAACAACTAACACAAGAACTCAGTGGCTTGGCTTAATGAAAACCAGATCATGCAAAAAAAAGAAAAAAAAAGGAGGTATGAGTGCTCAGCACAGCCCGGAGCAATGTCACGTCAACAACAGTAAGGAGTGCTGTACAGGAACCTGCTGTGCGTGTCCCAGCCATCACATCAACACCGCACACTAGTCAGAAATACATTATCTCATGTCTACTTTCAAGCGTAAAATCAATAGTGCTGAGCCCTTAGGCACCTAGTTACAGAATGACACTAAAAAGCAGTTTGACAACAAGTTTAAAAACTCTAAAACATTAGAACATTTTTAAGATAATCGAGCATTTTCCGTCTTTACAGGGGCTCTACCGGCAGAATAGGCCCTATGAAAGCGCAAAATCTGGCACCTTTGAATCGGTTTATCCTGGCTATTTTACATCTTCCTCTTTTTTTTTATCTTACATCCTTCACTTACCTCAATAAGAATAACAAAACAAGAACAAACCAAACTATCAGTACAACTTCTGTGGGTTCAGGCACATAAGGAGTAGAAAAGAAAGAGGGATTTGGATGAGTATAAAACAGTCACATTTGGAGGAGGAGAAACATTCTGTAAGTAAATGCACTGGTTGGTGATGGGACGGTTATCAGTTAACAAACAGCTGTCAATCGAAAACCATTATGGACCTTTATGAATCACAGGAACGCAAACAAAACCGGAAAATATGTAGCTGCAGAGTGAATGGCACCTTCCCCGCACCTCTCTAATAGGACGGCATTTAGAGACAGTAAGGCAAGGAAAGGGTGAGTTTGAACGGTGAGTACAACTTTCTCTTTCCTCCCTAGATCTTTCCTTCAACTCTCCCACTTAACTATGGCCTATCCCTCAGAGATGAGGCATTACACTCCATTTCCTACCTGCCAAAGCTCCTTCTGCTAATCAAGCTCTAAGGGAGCTGCCAAATATGGAACATGGTTTTCAACTTATGTACTTTAGCAAAGCCACAGGTGGGAAAACAAGACGAGAGCCAGTCTAAAACCTTAATAAAAGATTGCGGTGTTGTTCCATTTTTCAAACCTTAAGGCCGTCCTCATGGCGAATAATCAATTGTATATTGATTGCAGCAGTGTGTGACGGAAGGCGATGCACTGGAAAGTGATGTTGAAATGCAACACAATGCAAATCCCAGACAGCTTGAAAGAAGTGCTCTATTCTTGTCAGTAAAATAAACTGTGACACAGTTCAATTTCAAGCAACCTACACATTGGCCTTTTAAGAAAAGCAAGAAAAGAAGGTAACAATACTGGTTTTGTACCCATTTAAACTACTCCCCAAAATGAAAAGGAAGAATGGAAATGCAATAGGCATCCTGCATGAAAATGTTCCTCTTCTCTTAAATGTGTTAATTTAATTTAGTCCCACTTGATCCCTCTATTAAAACATCAGTAAAACAAACATCAAAAAGATACATGGCAGGGAGAAAGTACGGTATAAAAAAAAATAATGCAGTCAAAAGTGCTCAAATAAGGAGTGTTTTCATTTTTTTTTTTTTTATCATACGAGGCAGACCCTTTTTTTTTTTCTTTTTCTAACTGTGTCCTCTAGGATGGGGTTTTGGGAGGAGGAGAGTGGGGAGGTGAAAGGCGGCGAAGGAGGAGGTGAAAGACGGCGATAGATGGATGGCCCGGTCAGGTGCTGCGAAGGGTTTCGGCTCCCGGTGTGGTGACGTGGTTTCTCCACCCTTCAGCTCCTGTTGGCCGTCCTCCGGTCTTCGTCCCTCCCCCCCGGTGGCCGAGGGCGGAGCTCTAACCCAGGCTGGTGATGTTGGCCCTGCCGCCCGGCGGCGCCACGATGCGCTGGGTGTTCCGGCGAGGAATGTTGTCGTCAACCTGAGCCCCTGTGAGAGCAAAAGGAACGTTGGCTTTTCAAGGTCGTGTTGATACTTGGGTTGAGTTCCAAGTCGCATACTTTTTCTTTTTTTTACTTTTATTATGTTCTGCAGCTGCCCCTTACAAAGTATGTAATGTTATGCGTAGAACAGGGACATATTACTTCTTCATATCATTCAATTCTCAATGTATGTTCCAAATGTTAAACACTATCCATTAAATAAAAGTGGATAATATTATGTTTTTAATACAATTGTACTACCACTGGACAACTACTACTACTACTACTACTACTAGTACTACTACTACTACTACTACTAGCTGCAATACTTTTAGCTAACTATTTCTACGATTTATTTATAACTAGGGCTGGTTATCAAAAATATTTAATGCCAATACCGTAACTTTGATAAACTATGCTTTTTTCAATACCAATTTTATAGAAAGAAGAAATTACAACATTAGACATTACAGCACAAACCTTGTATTTACTGTTCAGCTCCTACTCTCTGTGTACCGTAGTGTTTTTCCTGCGTGGTTTCTAAAATGTATAACAGCCAGTCGCCAGCATTATTAGATCTTAGTAGAAGCATGCTGCATGCTTATTGGCTCACTGACTGATGAGATTTACTCCTTTAAAATTAAATTGGGTATTAAATGACGAGGGATTTTTTTTTTTATGAGGCGGTGACTAAAATGTATTGAATTCAGTACCCAGCCCTACTTTTAGCCACCTGTTTAAACTTCTGTGTTCAGGTGTTATAGCCGATATCTTCTTTAATAATCATCAATTTAATTTCATTATTTATAAATGAATTAGGCTGCTCCACAATCTGTCCGCGTACACCCTGGCAACAGCAGAAGTACCTCCAGGGGGAATCACTGGGATAGAAAATGAACATTTTACAATGACTTCTATCACCAGCAGCTCATCTTTTACACATTCTTTTTTACACAAATACCCTAAAATATCATATACCCCGGTGAAGTGTCAGAAAGGTATTAAAAAATAGATCAAGCCTTTGTGAGATGGGCATGCCTTGGCGGAGGTCTGGGCTCTCCGAGTGCCCTTGTAATTACTCTTTGTATTAATAATAACTTTCCCAGAGCCTCGAAACGCATTTCTCTTTTTTCTTTGAACTAATCTCAATGTATTGTCTTGTGACCAAACAGGCAGGGGAAGAGACAGTAAGACACATGGAGTATGCACGGGGTGAACAGCTTTCATCGGAATGAGTGGGTGCTATCTTGGAGTCTCGTCTTCAGGTACTGGATGAATATATAAAATCCTTTGTTAGATACGGTTTGACTTTGTCATGAGCCCTTTCTCTGCCTGGTAACACGCTGATTGGCGTTTGATGACTTTCACCTGTTTCTGCTCTGCTCTGCCTCACCCTCATTACCTACCAGCTGCACTGCATTCACCACTCATCATGTCCTGTATATAATGCCTTGTTTTTCAGTCCTCACTTGTCAGATCGTCTGCTACCAGTACCGGTTACCTGCCTGTTTTGGGAAAAGCCTTTTGACCCTCTACTGATCCCGGATCCGCTCAATTGCTTCCGTATTCTCCTGCTCCGGACTTCTCGGATCATCCAGCTCCTGCTCTCTACTGGGGATCTACACATGTGCTGATTTTTTGATTTCCCGGTACCTCTGAAACTCCCATACCCCCAACCCTTTAATAAACTATTGAACGTGACGCTTTTGTGGTCCTCATCTTGTTTGGTGTCTGACAGACTTGTGAAGTCACATTGTTGACCACTTGCAAAGTTCACCTAAATTAAACTCTGATTGCATTTCATGGTCAAATGGATTGACTTTGCTGCCAAATTTCACTCAGAAATGCAAGTGTGATCGAGCCCTGTGGGCACATTTCATGAATGCTGCGCTTTATGTATCCGCGTGCAGATCAAAGACATGCTGAATGGTGACCTTAGCGCAATTTATGGATGTCTATGGCATCGAGAAGCAACACTAAAGCGTAGAAACATGCACCTTCTCCAATGCTGAAGATTTTATGCTTTGCACGACTGTTTATGAAGTAGGCAAATGCAAATGGGGGCAAATGAGGTTTGTTATTTCCTCGTGTTTTAACAAATACATGAATTGCAACCTGTAGTTTATCAGCGTAAAACTGTGTTTGTCTACTCAGATGACCTGTTACGTGATTTCACAAATTATCCAATAATCAACAATAATAAAAGTTTCCTGTTCAGCAGACATTCCCACTGCATGCGGAGAGATTAAATAGGCCTCAATGAGATTTTTTAATTACGTGTATAAAGGGCAGAGAATTCTTTTAATGTGTCTTCAGAATCAAGTACTGTAGTCCCAATTGTAGTAGTCTATTTCCGAGACATTCCACTTCCGGGATTGTCTTTTTTTTTTATGTCCGTTACCTTCCACTTTCTTTGATTTGGAATTTTAAACTTTGGCCGCTTCATGAGGACTATGGTTAACTGCTCCTCAGATCTCTGCAGGGTAAATCCACACAGCTGGCTAGACTATCTGTCCAACCGGAGTTTTTACAACTAAAATAACTTTTGAATTTACACGTTCCACCAAAACAAGTTCCTTCCTCAAGGCTATCTCCCAGCCGCTCCGTGCGGAGCTTAGCGCCACCCATGACTATTGTGATTGGTTTAAAGAAATACCAATAAACCAGAGCAGGTTTTTCTCCTGGCCCGGAATGCTGTGTGGACTAGCCAGACTCTCTGGAGTGTGGATGGTCTTGCAAAGTGAGACTAAAGAAGTAGTGCCAATGATTATGGACTAATGTCTGCACTGACCAGATAGGCTGAAACCAGACTGGTGCAGGTTACGGACGGGCTGGTTGGGCTGCTTGGCAGGGGAGGTCTTGGCAGAGGAGGCAGGGGTCATGGTTTTCGGGGTGACTGACACAGACACCTCGCAGACCGGGCCGTCATACAGTCCTCTGGGCACACCCCTCAGCTCAGCCAGCTGCATTTAAAAAAAAAAAAAAAGGGAAACAATTGTCATGGCAGGGAAAACGAACAAAGGGAGGCAGGTTTTGGACACATCTGTAACACGCTGCGTCATCCCTCCAGCTTTCTACGAAACAATCAATCATTACAGAAAAGATCTGGGTTTGTGGAGCCTTGCTCCAACAGCAACTACACTAGACAAAGATGGTACCAAGTTGAAAAGTGGCGGTTTAATGTACTGCCAATATCTAAATCAGCTAAAATGATTACACAGACACTAGCAGACAAAGAGCGGTATGGTACCCTGCTGCGAGCTTTTATCCTCTTGTAGACGTAGTCCGGAAAAGGTTTGCGGGCCACGTAGCGCCCCGAGCCCTCAGTGGCGTGGAGGTTCCCTTCCTCCAGGACGATCTTGCCCTGGCTGATCACCACCAGAGGCCCGCCGCGCACCTCTGTGCCTTCAAAGATGTTGTACTCCACAGTCTGTAGAGGAGAGCCATGGTATAAGAGTAATTGAGAAGGCAGGCTAAGTATGAATAGTGTGTCAATAATGTTTCAAGTCCAACATCCAAAACATACACAGACAAATACACGTAATTGTCAATATCATTTCATGATGAACGTGGGTTTATTATTTATCTCAGGTAGAGCTGGGCGAAAATCAAATATCCCAATATTTTTGGCCAGATACATCAATGTTGATATTCCGGCAAATAGTAGGATTGACTATTGGTGCTTTTACAAAATATATAGAGAGTTTTAATAAATAATCACCAATAATATGGATACAATGACAATAAAAGTGGGTAAAAAATAATAAAACAGCTAGTACGTCTAGTAAATTCAGAAAATGACTACTTTACTGTAATGTAGCCTTTAAAACCAGGAAAAGACAACACTTGCCATATCACGATATTACATTATCCAACATTTAAGACAATTTCTAGCCTGATGTCAACATAATATTTATATATTGCCCAGGACTGACCTCATGTACACATTTCTGTTTCTGATTGCCGTCTCCAGCTGTAAACTCACTTAAGTTTAGGGCCTTATTTATTTTTATTTCAGATTTAGTTATCAGGGACAATGCACACTAATAATACACTACCGGTCAAAAGCTTGGGGTCACTTACAAATTTCCACACCACTCCATTATAGACATAATACCAGCTGATCTGAGTGGGTGCTGACCTTTAATACAATGTCTACATTGCCCATTATCAGCAACCATTCATCCAATGTACCAAAGGCACATTCTGTTCACTAATCTGATTTTAAAAAACTAACTCAAAAAACATTGGAGAACCCTTTTACAATTATGTAAGCACATAATTTAATCTGAACTGTTGCCCTGGTTAAAAAAACAAAGCAAGTGATCTCACCAGCTATTCTGACTAATGGAAATTTCTAAATGACCCCAAACTTTGACCGGTAGTGTACATAAAAGTAAATGTGCCAGAATTAGCCTGGAGGCTATTTTAGATCCGCTGTCCCTGGACTGGTGATAAGAGAACACCCTAAATCCAGCGCAACCTCATCAATTAGCAGTAATTTTAAGTTGCATTCACACTAAATCAGAACTTGCAATGATAAGCGCAGGGCTGTGTGTGGAAGTGATCCTTAAATGACGCATTTGTGTCTCCCATGATGTTAGCATTTAGCCATTCTGCTAGTATGCATCTTACGAGTGATTGTCTGTCGGTATTAACAGATTTAAAAAACACATTTACTTTCAATAACTAACCAGGATGCGAGGCCTAATATTACGGTGCGTTTTAAACTGGTGAACAAGGCCAAACTGAGTGACAACACGTTAAACATCACCGTGTGTTTTGTCTAACTGCCGGTTACACGATTAGCCACCCTCGGATGCGACGATGCGTTTAATCAAAAGTTGATTTTCTGTTAGTTGAACTTTTCGTCAAATGGCCCCTAGATTTTTTGTCCTGGCATCCCCTGCAACCCCCGCCCGCCGCCTGAGCAAACTACCCCCATTCAAATGAATGGAATGACTGAACCTTTATTTGGAGGGACTGCAGCCTAAGTGAGTCAGAGTTTTGTGTTCAAACAAATGTCTCACATAGAAAAAATGTCTCATGTCAAGTGTGTTCACACATCACAATTCATGTAGCTTTCCTGATGGATGTTTTATAGTCACAGTGGGTGGCAGCCCTGCTGGATGACAGCAGTGAGTTGGAAAAGGAGGACAACACAGAGCAGAAAACAAAACAGCTCGGATTTCTGACACAGACTGCCTGATTATGGTTTTAAAATTCCTTTTGTTGTTGAAAAAAACTTTATTCTCTTAGCTGGATTTTTGAGAGCATGCCAGAAATGTTCTCATTCTACCCCATTGTCCCAGTGGTGGGACTGATGGGGGAGAATGTTAATGCCTAAATGAGGCTTACGTAAACTGATTTGTGGACCCCTGTGGACATATGAATTAGAGCTGTAATCGGACCTTAAAAGTTGGGCCCGAGAAGGCCCGAGCCCGACAGAATTCAGCCTAAGCCCGACAAGTACACTTTGATTGACAGCTTTTTAAAAGCCCAAACCCGTTTACAGCCCGACATTATTCAAATGTGCGCACGCACACAGCTCCTTTGCCTTTTGTCACGAATGAGTATTTTATACTTAACCCACTGGCTCATTATTCTGATTATGCACAAGGTCAAAAGTTCTCCACACCTCAAACTTTGCTTTCTTTGCCGGTGCAACCAAAACGTAAATTGCCAGAGGCCAGCCTCCATTTCACCTCTTCAGCATCCATTTTCGCTCTAATTGAAATGCATCACCTGACCGCTCACTTACCGCGCAACCCGGAGCCCAAGCCCAAGCCCGGCCCGAGCCCGTGTAAAATTATAGAAATTATGACCGAACCTGTCGGGTCCCAGTCGGGGTCGGGAAAAGCTCTTCAGCTCTAATATGACTATCACTGGATTTTAAAGGCAAAAATCAGTTGTTGTGTTGTAACAGATGTCCAAGAAACATAAATGCATCAAAAGTTCGGATGTGCCCCATTCTACTGCACTTAGAGGCTGTGAAGACTTCACTAAGTAAGCTTGGTTTATTGATTGCTGCTTCTGTAAATGATTCACATTCCGGTTCTACTTTATCAATTTCTGCCTGATTTACTGTATATATTGGTGACAGTTCTAAGCCTGCTGTCAGTAGCTGCCAGTTCCACCAAAAGCTAATAAAAATACTTTCAGAATCAGATAAATGCAAGCAGCATTTTTGGTTGGAGTTTTCCACTCAGTTAATGACATAATTATGTTGCTCTCTCTTCTTCAATGAACACATAGCAACATCATCCATGACACAACGATGTAGATATGACATGTGTGACAGTGATTTTTAGTTGGTGTTTTTAGATTCAAGGCAGGTTGAAGTTTGACAGCTGTGCATCACTGATGTCATACCACAGCTGCTTGTACCTCAAACAACCAATGCAGATACATCAAATCCCCCCCCCCATAAATAGCTTCAAAAGTAGCAGAGACACAATCTTCCGCAGCTGATTTCCTACCATCATAAAGATAATAACCTCATGCTGTATCTGGGAATGCTGCTGTTAATTCCCAGATTTATGAAAATCTCACTCAGTTTTTCTCTGGAAACTTGCCAAATCCATGTTGATAAATTCCCAGTTTAAGTTCACACATGATGCCAGCATGTAAAATTGCCAGAATGTTTATGGATTAAAGTGCACTTGTGAAAGGAGCTTAACTGATTTATCTTGCACAGAGTTGAAAATGTTCCCTCTGGCTTCTAATGCTAATAAAAGAGAGCAAAGCTAATCGTTGGGGGGAGGGGATGTGGCAGAGAGAGGCCTCAGTTCTCAGGCCAGAGGAGGAAGAAGAAGAAAAAGAAAAAGCGGGGCAGTCTGAGTGATTCGGGTGTTTGGGTGTGTGTGGACAAGGAGGTGGGGGTGACGAATTTGGACGATGTATGACTGCTCTCTCCTAAAAGCTACTGGAGCTGAGGTCATGGCAATCTGGTGGACTCTTAAAACCTGAAATGAGATCACCAGTAGGCAGAGCTATCGTGTGTGAGCGCACACCACACACACACACACACACACACACACACACACACACACACACACACACACACACACACACACACACACACACCACACACACACACACACACACACACACACACACACACACACACACACACACACACACACACCACACACACTTTTTGACAAAGTGGAATAAAAAGAAATCAAAGAACATGACGAGATTAAGCAACAGAGTCCAAGAACATACACAGCAATAGTCTCGTGACACACACACACACACACACACGCTAACAATCAGAAATGATGTGTTCCAGTTCTCTACAAATTTTAAGGATGACATCAGTCCCTTGACGCTGTGTGAGGCCCACGCCCTGAACTGTTCAACAGTCAGACGGCCATACAACAATAAGTGGACTAATAAACCAGTTGCTCTGGCTGTCATCATTTACATTAGTTGAATTATTATTATTAATCCTCATCACATAGAAGTACATTTTTGTATTGATAAATAAATTGCGTTTTTGTATGAAAGTAATATGTGTATTATGTAAAATCACTACCTTGCTGCTTACTTTAAAACCTTTTTTTAATCTTACCTTCCATGTTTACACTATGACAAAAGTATGTGGACAACCCTGTTCACAGACTTTTGTACCTTGTGGTCCAGGGGCGTTATTGATGGTTTGGGTCCCTTCATTTCACACACAAGGATTATTTTTTTAAATAGTGTGATTCAAACTTGCAGTTTGAGGAAAACCCTTTCCTGTTTCAACATTAATAATGCAGCCATGCACAAAGCAGTCTTTAATTAAATCAATTTTTGTAAATTTGCAACAAAGAGCCGCCTGCGGCCTCTGCACCTTTTTATATGGGCGCCCGCTCTACCAACTGAGATACCCGGGCGCCTAACTCTCATCAAGATTCAAATATTATCAGTTATGAAGTGAGTGAAGTTGGTACCGAGTTGTGGCTCTTGGCAGAGATAATCTTCGTGACGTCTGGGTCCCACAGCACCAGGTCGGCGTCTGAACCGACAGCAATGCGACCCTTGCGCGGGTACAGGTTGAAGATCTTGGCGGCGTTGGTGCTGGTCACTGCCACAAACTGGTTTTCGTCCATCTTACCGGTCACCTAAAATGAATCAGAGACAGGATTGAGAATAGTACAGGGGTTATTTTCCTACTTTAGTTTGAACTCACTTGTCTTGGATCTTCTCTGTGCCTTTCCTTTTCTTGTATGGCTAGTCACTCATTCTTGCTCAGTGTGAAATATTGTGTGTTTTACAGTTACAATAATTTGCTTAGCCTGTGTGTGTGTTATGATGGATGTGCATTTTGCTGTGTGCATGGTTTTAGCTAAAAAACATTCCCCCCTCTGCCTGTGTTCTGTTAGTAGTGCATGCATCATGTCAAGTTTCTATAGTCTTGTATAAACACTAGCATTTAGTCAAAGCTTTATGCTAATGTCAGCATGCTAACATGCTACATTATCATTTAGTAAAAACTCAATGCTAATGCAGCATTTAGTCATAGCTAATGTAGCATTTAAAGTCAAATGATAATGTCAGCATGCTAATATGTTAGATTATCACTTGATAAAAGCTAAATGCTACTGTAGAGTGTAGTCAATTCTAAATGCATGTTGCATT
>NC_045748.1:2091448-2095341 GCF_008692095.1 Etheostoma spectabile | reverse complement strand
TAGATGTATTTCTTTTTTTTTTTTTAAGATGTACTGCTATGCCATGAACTACTACAAAGAACTACTACAAACTACTATTTTTTATTTTTTTTAATGATTGTTATTGCCACTCTTCATTCTAATCCCAACCGGTCGTCAGACACCGCCTACCAAGAGCCTGGGTCTGTCCCAGGTTTCTGCCTAAAAGGAAGTTTTTCCTCACCACTGTCACACTGTTGCTTGCTCTGGAGGAAACTACTAGAACTGTTGGGTCCTTGTAAATTCTGGAGTGTGGTCTAGACCTACTCTATCTGTAAAGTGTCTTGAGATAACTCTTGTTATGAATTGATACTATAAATAAAATTGAATTGAATTTCAAAGCTAAATGCTAGCTAAGGAAGCATTTAGTCTAAGCTAAATGATAATGTAAGATTGTAACAACTTTGAAAATACACATGTTCCATCAAAGCAAGTTCCTTCCCAAAGCTTATTTTGCAGTGGCTCCTTGTGGAGCTAAGCGCCACCCATTTTGACGATTGTGATTGGTGATAGAAATGCCAATTAACCACAGCATGTTTTTCTCCCATCCTGGACTGCTGTGTGGGCTACCCAACCTTCCTCCGCAGCATGTGGAAGATGGTCTGGCCGAGCCAGATGACATAACGTGTAATGTGGTGGAGAAATGTATCCATATTTCCCATCCCTAGCTCACCTAATGCTTCATTTGATAAATACACATACCACACACTTGTCCCAGATGATAGACATCCTCTCCTCAGTACCGTTGACGCCTTCAGGAATCAAGCTGAAGTCGTCTTTGCCCACAGCACGCTGGGAAGTGTTGAAGGGACAGTGTGCGCTTCCTGTCACCTGCAGGTCACCACTATATAGATGAGCAAGGAGTAGAAAGAAGAAGGATAGAGAGAAGTGATGTTGTGCTCATTGTAGATAAAATAAAGACGTATTATTTTGGCATTAGGATATTTTTTGCTGTATGTGTAGTTTAAATGTCTGGCTCATCTCTTACCAGGAGAGCAGGGAGTTGAGATAGTCTGGTGTGGTTGGGTCTGGGCTCAGAGCAGGGGAGGTGACGTAGGCAGCTGCCTTGGCCCAGTTCTTGCTCCAGTAATGAGAACCGTCTGTTCCCAGGCTTGCAGTGATTGGCTCTCCGTAGACCACAGTGCCTGAAAGTCCAATCACAATCATAACTCCAGATAACATTGTGGTTCCTTGTGGTTTTGGGCAGTTATTGATGGTTTGGGTCCCTTCGTTTCACATACAATGATTTTTAGAAAACAGTGTGATTTGAACTTTGCGGCAGTTTGCGAAAGACCCTTTCCTGTTTCAACATAAACAATTCCCCTGTGTACAAAGCCAGGTCCATAAAGACCTTTTTGTCTGTAAGTAAGTCCTTTTTTGTTGATTTTTGTTAAAAAATTGACCGTTTTCAACCTATTTCCCAAAAAGTTGTTTACTAATGGTGAAATTGTTTCACTTAAAAAAATGATTTGCCAAGATGGATATTTTTTCATTTGATATTGAAGAGGCCTGACTCTTATTGAGATGTAAATATGATGAGTTATGAAGTTATGAGAGAAGTTGGTACCAACATCTGTGCCAGAAAGTCCAATCCCAATTATACCACCGGATAACTACAGTAGACTGCAGGACTTCATGCATTGTCATGTTGAAATTTGTTCCCCGTTTGAACATGCTTGTGTCTGTTTTACAGTCTGTTTTCTGTTAAACCTACTGCATGAATACACTCGATTAGAACTGAGCATATAAAGTAATGTTCAGTCCTTAGGTGTTTTCTAATCCAAAACCTAAATAGAATCGTGGAAACCCACAACTGAACTATGTATATGTGTTAGTTGGTTAGAATGAGGTTTTATTTCAAGTCTCAACTTTGTAGTTTCAGAAAAGAGACATTCAAATGCTAACAAACTGCAGGAAATGTTGGTATAATTAGCGCAAGATGACCTGTATATTAGAGACTCACCCTTCTTCCTGGCCTGGGCGATGACATCAGCAGCACTCTTGCTCATCACCTTGGTGACATAGAGAGGGCAGTTGGTCTGATTGGCCACAGTCACCGAGCGGTTTACAGCCTCCGCCTCCACCTGGAGAAGACAAGGGACGATAGAAAGCAGAGGGATGGCATTAGTCTGACCCCATTTCTTCTTTATGCTTTTCTCACCACTGACCACCACATGTCCATCATTTACGTTATTTTCCTACTAACATTACCTCCATAGCTCTTCAGGTTCTCTCAGTTGTATGTAAAACATATTTATATACTGTATATACACACACACATATACAGACACACACATTTATATACATACATATACATACACACATATACATATATATATATACATACATATATACATATATATATATATATACATATATATACATACATATATATATATACACATATATATATATATATATATATTACAGATACATCTATATACATTTATCTAGTATATATATAGGAACATTATTAATCTATATATCTACTATATATATATATATATACCATATACCAGTATATTACATATAATATATAGTATCTATATATATATATATATACACACACACACACACACACACACACACACACACACACATATATATATATAGACATATATAGATACATTTTATAGATACAGTACATTATACAAATGAGAATAAAATTTAAAGACAATCAATAGGGAAATACTCTTAACAGAGTAGGTTTATACTGAAATGGAATAGTTAAATAATTTTGGACAGTACGCTTGTTTTCTTTCTTGCCAAGAATCAAATGTGAAAATGAATACCACTCATCTCATCTATTAAATATGATGCAACCAGCAGCTGGTTAGCTTAGCATGAAAAGGCCCTCCCCACATGTTATTTTACACTTTGGTTTTAGTAAAGATTAAAAAACAGGATATAAAGTGTACACGTGTACAAAATGTCAAACTCTTCCTTTTGATTTGTTGACGCTTTAATGTCCTTAAGATGTGTTTTCCATCCACAGCAACAAAAACAAGGTAAAACACTTACGAGAACCGGTTGCAGCTTTTTTTGAGGAGTGAGATGGCAGGATTGGGATATTTCAATGACTAACATTAACAAAATGTTCCAAAAAGAGAGCACACTGTCCATTTTTCATCCCGTCTTCAATTGCATCATTTTGCCTTTTTTCTTCCTTTTTCCTCTTTTTGCCTGAGGTTTTTGATAACCATTCCACGAATCAATAAGAAAACAGCAGTTTGGATTAAGATAAAGATTTGATTAATGAGAAATCATTCAGTAGTAAACCTTACTATAACTTTTTTGAAGCGTGTAATCACCACAGAGAACGGGGATCATGTCCCCCTCCAATATATATGAAAAATAGAAATTTGGTTCATCATCAACTTCCTACAAAGTTAAAAGCAATGTCATTTTCTAAATTATTTTTTGTCTGTCCCTGCATTAGGAAACAGATAACAGGAACGAGGGCATTTTATAAAAAGGAGAAAACCAGAGGTTTTAGCAATAAATTCAGCTGCCATAAGTCTTACTTCCAATTTCAGTCTCTACTTTGTTCCAACATCTGGATGTTCATGAGTAACAACAATGATTTATTTAGCGGATGTGCTCTTATCAGTCATGCCTCTGGGGTTTCCCACGAGAAACAGATGAAGGTGAATCTGAAGAGGAGGTTTAAGTATTTGCCAAGACAACGAGAGGTGGGAGAGGTCTAATCCCCTAAGCATGAAAAGGACTCCTGCAAATACAACCCAGAGATGAAGTCAGTTCCCAGAGTCAAAAGCTGACTTTGGGAAGTTGGTCCAGCTTTTTACCTACTTTTACCTTTGTGAATGTTAACCTCCAGTGGATTTCTGAGGACTATGGTTAACTGCTCCTCAGAT
>NC_045748.1:2087437-2091438 GCF_008692095.1 Etheostoma spectabile | reverse complement strand
AGGGTAAATCCAGACATCTAGCTAGACTATCTGTCCAACCTGAGTTTTACATTTCGAGAGTAAAACAACCTTTGAACATGCACACAAGTTCCTTTACCAAGGCTGTTTTGCAGCAGGGCCAAAGCTCTGTCCGCCGCTAAGCACCCCCCAAAACGATTTTGATTGGTTCAAAGAAATGCCAATAAAGCACGTATTTCTCCCATCCCAGAATGCTGTGTGGACTAGCCAGACCCTCCCGCGAAGCCCCGTGGAGGAAGGTCTGGCAATGTTAGACTAGTGTCCACAGTGCTGAAACGTCTTACCTCCTCAGGACGGCTCAACGTGTGTCCCTCAGGCCCTGTGATCCCCTGCTCCAGGATCCTGTGCTGCTCCTAAACCACACACACACAAACACACACACACACACATTTGATGCCAATTCCACAAAGGAAACATCCAGCAGCAAATCATTTGTCTACCTCTATTGCATGTTGTTGCCATATGGCAACAAATTCTTTTTCTTAGTGTTTTTCACAATAAACCATGTAAAATGCATTGTTTTTTGTTTAATTGTGTAAATAGGTCTTTTATTTTGAAGTTGTACTCATTTGATGACTTCACATACCCATAGAATCCTTCCCCCCCCCCCCTTTTCCGGACATGTGCCACACTAAAGATCCAGCTCCAGGATCAGCCAAAATGTCGTTGGTTTTCTCAATTTTAGAAGCATTTCTTTGAAAAAAAATAATTTCAACTGTTATCTGGAACAAGTAAACTTTAATTTTTCATCATTTAAACCAGTTAAAATGTTGTATTTTTTCTGTAAAAGGCCAAAATTAATTAGTTGCCATATGGCAACATTATGCAAATATTGACGTGAAATGTGTACATTTTCCCTAATGGGCTCAATTGAATTACTATAACTTTAGGCTACTCTAACACTATGTTTACAATTATTTATAATATTTTAAAAGAAAAACATAAAATGTATTTATATTGTGTTATTCCAGCCATTTTGTAATTAATATATTATCTAAATGATTAATTACACTAAATGATTAATTGGACTTGATTGTCTCCAAGGGTTTGAACATTTTCAAGGTTGTGGTGACTGACGTTGCTCTCTCAGATCATTCCTGTGTTTTCTTTAACGGCACTATCTCTGTGCCCAAAAGTGTCCAAACAAAGATAATCAGAAAACGGTATATCACTGAAAACACCAGTGAAACATTTATTCAGCTTTTCTCCTCCACACCCGCCCTCTCTGGGCTCTCTGGGCTCTCAGTCACTGAGCTTGTAGATAATTTCAACTGTAAAATTACAAATGTTATTGATGCCATTGCTCCCACTAAGGTCAAAGTTGTCTCTGGTAAGAAAAGATCTCCATGGAGAAATGTCCTACTGGTGAGAACAGAAAAAAGAGAGTGTAGGAAAGCTGAACGAAGGTGGCGAAAAACAAATCTCCTGGTCCATTATAACACCTATAAAGAGAGACTTCGCATTTATAATTTGGAACTGAGGAATGCAAGGCGATCCTTTTTCTCTGATATTATCTCTAAAAACAATAATAATTCACGTGCTTTGTTTGCTACTGTCGATAGATTAACAAACCCTCCAGTACCAGTAGCATCTGAACTTTTATCTACCAAGGCCTGCAATGACTTTGCCTCCTTCTTCAAAGACAAAATTCGGAAGATTAGACAAACAGTCAGTGCCTCCATATCAAGTCAGGATATGTGTTGTCACAGTGTTCAAGCAAAACTATTTCCAATATGACAGAATTTCATATAATCAACCATAAAACTGGAGGACTATACAACATCTGAACTACTCTCTGCTGCCTTGACATCTACCAACGGGTGTTTCAAAAGTGTTTCGACTTGTTGGCTTCTGATCTTCTACAGATTACACGTCTTCTTTCAGGTATCTTTCCACAGGCCCTGAAAACTGCAGTAATCAAGCCTCTATTAAAAGAACAATCTAGACACATCAATAATGAGCAACATAGGCCGATATCAAACCTTCCGTTTTTATAAAATCATTGAAAAAGCGTTTTTTCTACAACTAGCCATTTCCTGTCACTAAACAACAGTTTTGATACCTTAGTCTGGTTTCCGACACACCACAGCACTGAGACGGCTCTCGTCAAGTTTTTAATGACATCCACCTTAACACAGATAGTGCAAATTTTAATCTAGTATACTGATCTCAGTGCTGCATTTGACACGGTCGACCACGACATATACTAAACCGATTGGAAAACTGGGTAGGACTTTTGGCTCAGTACTAAAATGGTGAACTACTTACAGAAAGGGATTACTTTGTGACAATAGGTAATTGACATCGAGCATACAAATATGACGTGTGGAGTTCCCAAGGCTCTATTCTGGGGCCTCTTCTGTTTAAACATCTACATGTCCCACTGGCCCAGATTATGGAGAACAACAAAATAAGTTACCATAGTTATGCGGACGACACACAAATTTACATAACCTTATCGCCAGGGGACTATAGTCAATACAAAAATCGACTAAGTGCACGAACAAATTAAGCGCTGGATGTGCCAGAACTTCTGAAATTAAATGAAGGAAAAACTGAGGTAGTGTTTTTGGAGCAGGAGGAACGATTAAAAGTCGCGCTCAGCTTCAACAAAACAATGTTAAAAAAACAGACAAAGCCAGAATCTTGGTGTAGTCATGGACTCAGACCTGAACTTTAACAGCCACATTAAGACAAAACAAAGTCAGCCTACTATCACCTTAAGAAATATCAAGGGTTAAAGGACTTATGTGTCACAGGATTTGGAAAAACTGGTCCATGCTTTAATCTTCAGTAGACTTGACTACTGTAACGGGGTCTTTACAGGTCTCCCTAAAAAATCAATCAGACAGCTGCAGCTGATTCAGAACAGCTGCTCGAGTCTCACTAAGACCAAGAGACTGGATCACATCACTCCAGTCTGAAGTCTTTACAATGGTTCCTGTGTCAAAGAATTGATTTCAAAGTACTCTTGTAGTTTATAAATCACTTAACGGTTTAGGTCAAAATATATTTCTGATCTGCTACTACACTATGACCCCCCCAGACCTCTCAGGTCATCTGGGACAGGTCTACTTTCTGTCCCACAGGTCAGAACTAAACAGGTGAAGCAGTTTCAGTTTCTATGCTCTCATATCTGGAATAAACTCCCAGAAACCTGTAGATCCGCTGCTACTCTCAGTTCTTTAAATCAAGGCTGAAGACCTTTCTTTTGATGCTGCCTTTCTTTAATGACTGCTATTTCTTTAAATTTCTTATGCTGCACTGTAACTTTTATTCTTGTGTTTATGTTTCATTTGTTTTTAACTGTCTATTTATGTGTTTTATTGGTTTTTAATGCTTATGATTTTTAACTGTTTTTACTTGTGTTTTATCTGTTTAACTGATTTTGTGTAAAGCACTTTGAATTGCCCTGTTGCTGAAATGTGCTATACAAATAAAGCTGCGTTGCCTTGCCTTGCCTACACACTAATGTAAATGAATTGCTCACCAATAAAAATGAGTTATTCCAAAGGAAATCATGTTGGCGCACTCAAATTATCTGTTGGTCCACTGGCATTTATAGTCAATATACCCTTCTGGTTTAAATAGGGAGTTCCTAAAGGAAGATTATGTATCAGAAATATGTTTTCAGTGGCTATGTAGTTCAGTAATTATAAGTTTAGTCAGTGTGTTGTGCTTATTTTGCCCCCTAATCAAGTACATTGTATCCGTGTGTCTTCTTTCAGGTGTATATGACAGACTTATTACAGTGTTATTATTAATAATAATCAAAAACTACAATTAAAACTAAACTAATTTGACTGTAAACACATTGGGCTATACATGTTGATACATATAAGTTGAATTTGTTTGGTAATTATTTCAATAAAAGCATGTTTTTAAAGAAATAATGGACTTTTTGGGACTTTCCACGACTACCCCCCCTTCAATCTTTTTTTGCAATTGCATTATTTAAGCATCCTGGAGTAATAAAAACACAT
>NC_045748.1:2085008-2087427 GCF_008692095.1 Etheostoma spectabile | reverse complement strand
ATTTTTACCATGTTCAAAAAATAATTCATGCAATAGAGGGTTAACATCGGATCTCAGCTCTTCTACTGGAGTGAAATGTCGTACCTCAGCTATGATGTCTCCGTTCTCAGCGTGCACCTGGGCGATGGCTCCCAGATCGCGGATCACACTGAACACCTCGTACACCTGCAGCCAACAGGGAGACAGAAACAGGTCTGATCTATAATGCAACTTATTGTCCGTCAACACAAATCTTGAATTCCACTCTTTACCGTCTAGTACCACACTAAACTAAAGAAAACTTTGGATATCTGACATGTTATGAATAAGTGACGTAGAAAAGGTTTTAAGTGTGCTTCAGGACAGTGGGTTGTCTGATTGAATACTTGACTAGTTGGGAAAGACATGAGAGTGTGGCCCCTGGCTATTTCATGAGAAAGCATGTAAGGTGGTTACTTGACGGTGGTTGTTTTCTCCCATCTTTTCTCTCTTTGAAAAGAATATTTGTATTCTTTTTCTGAAGGACAAATACAGAATATGTTGACTGTGTCTTCCTTTCATTGTTTCATCCCCAAGAATCCATCTATTATAAACTATTTCAGAATGTATCAGCTCCAAGACTGCAATTAACATTTATTTCTAATTCTTCTTCTCAAAAAATAATTTATGATCCTAAAATGTCTAAAAAAAAATAAAAAAATAAAATAGTAAAAACAAAAACAGCCATTGATATTTCATTGCACCAGGGTGGCGTCTTCAATTTGCTTGTTTTGTTCGACCAACAGTCCAAGACCCACTACAGTTTAGTGATATAAAACACTGCAAAAGTAATGGTAAAAGTAATAATCTGACCATTTATCACAAAAGATGCATTATATCACTTTACATGTACTGCAATAATCAGATTAGGGCCAGACCGATAACTCGGTTGGCTGATATTATTGGCTGATATTAGGCATTTCCAGATCAATTCGTATCGGCATTTATTATGGCCGATTTTTTTTGTTTTGTTTTTTATATTCATTCTTCAGAATCATTAATAATGACAAATGAATCTGATAAATTAAAATGTTAAATAAATGTTAGCGTTTCATAGTTTTTCCACCAGAGGGCACATACAACGTCCCTGTTGGCAACACTGATTTATTTTTTTTGTTAATGTGTTTTTGTTCACAGGACTTTAAGTTTCATATCTTAAGTTTGTGTTTTTATAAATTTCATTTATCACAACTTTAATATATTGGATGTTCCTCTGTTCTGTTGTGACAAGAAAACTAATTCTTATCACATTATTTGAGTGAGAACTCATAAATAACTACAAAACTAATGTTAGGGAAATCTGTTAATGTTTTGTAATGCGTTTCTGGATATATATATATCGGCCGATATATCGGCATATTGGATTTTTGAATAACCAAATATTCGTATTGGTCTTAAAAATCCTAAAAATGTACTGTCACAGATGAGAGATTAAGCCCCAAATAATAGTGGAAAATCAACCAGACAATAATCATAACTCTCATCAATACTTTGTTGTTGGAATGAAGCAGTGAACCTTTGCACACAGTACGTGAGTCTCTCACACTCGTTTTGTTTATGAAGCCTCACAGACTGAAGGGCATGACATGTTGAGTTACGCATCATCACCTCCCGGCTGCCAAACGCACAACAACAACAACAACAACAACAACAAAGAGCTGCCAAAGTTTGACATGAGAGGGAAACTCATTCCTCACACAGGTGCAAAAACACCAAAACAGATCTGTTGCAAACCAGCTTTCAAGTGGGATTAATTTGTTTTAACCATGAGTCAGAAAGAGACTTGGACGGAGACGTGGCTTTCATTATCCATTCACCCTCCCAAGAGAAACACACAGACGGTGGGTACGAGAAGACGCCAAGACAAACAGATTCACGCTGGAACTCTCTCTGTGGGATGGAGGCCGTGATATGACTTCTGTGTTATTATAACGTCAGGCTTATTGTTGGCAACAAATCTCTCAGCTGCCGGTTTGTTGTCAGACAAAAAACAGATCCAGACGTAATGGGGTGAACATCTTGGCAGACTGACGAAAAAATAGGAAATAAAAGTTTTTGTTTGACCATAATTGCTTTTCTGGCCGGGCTGTCGGTCTGCATGTCAACAACAGTAAACAAGTTGTGATTTAGTTGGTATGTTGGTTAATCCAACTATTGCTTCTACAGTAAACAGCATCCTCTTTGTCTGTGTGCTGTCACGTCTCATATCCCCTGTGGGGTGGTAGTAGCTAGGGGGTTGGGTTGGGAACCGGAGGGTTGCTGGTTCAAGTCCCCATACGAACCAAAGTAGACCACCTCCTGGGCACTGCCAAGGTGCTCTTGAGCGAGGCACCATACCCCCCCCACTGCTGGGGCACCTCTCCATTGGCAACCCCCCCACTCTGACATCTCTCCATTTAGT
>NC_045748.1:2084639-2084998 GCF_008692095.1 Etheostoma spectabile | reverse complement strand
GCACTGAGCATGTGTGTGTAATTCAGGCCTGTGTGTAATAACAACAGAGTGTAAATTGTATTTTCCCCTTGCAGGATTAATAAAGAACACATTATTATTATTATTATTATTATTATTAACAGTGATGTCCATTAGTCTCACTGTTATTAGAGCAGATCAGATGGGGTTTTATGTGCAGCATCAAGTGTCATGTGTGTGGGAGAAGCTGCGTCTTAATATCTGTGGGGACTGTAAATAGTTATAATCTGAACAAGTTATCATGTGAATATGTAAGACCTATATAGAAAGGGGGAAAAAGCTTTTGGGGTGAGGCAACTTAGAACACAGGAATGTCAAGCTTGCAGAGTAAGATTGAGAGT
>NC_045748.1:2084040-2084629 GCF_008692095.1 Etheostoma spectabile | reverse complement strand
AGATAAGATAAGAAACTTGAGTGGGGGTTGCAACCGTGACTGTGTGTAGAAACATATCGCTACTCTGTCCAACTTTGGTGAACATGTTTGAGTTCTAAACTCGCCCAACACACCCAGCCACAGCTCAACCAATGGTGAAGCAAAGAATATGATATACTACACCCAGTTATGCAAAACAACTTTATGTCTACACCCATTTATGTAAAACAACTTTATGTTTACAGCCATTTATACAACTTCAATAAAAAGGCAGAGCAAGGGAAAAGTACTTTGGAAAACTGCTGAATGATTTCAGTACTCATCCCCTTTGCAAAGCATAAAAGACATCGTCCGTGTCCGTGTGTACTTTAGACTTGGGGTTTTGAACCTAACAATATCTCAATATTTTCAATTAGTTTTTTTTATTTGGACCATTTCAATCTCGTTTTACTTCATTTTACGACTGTTTGCTAGTTTGTTTAGTTCCACATTTTCAGAAAGGTTTTAGTTTTCAATATGTTTCATTTTAGTTTGCATTTGTTAGGGCCAGGTGTAATGTCTCAGACATACATATATATATACACATATATATATATATATATATATATAT
>NC_045748.1:2075299-2084029 GCF_008692095.1 Etheostoma spectabile | reverse complement strand
TATATATATATATATATATACACACATACAAAGCAATAAAATGTTACATTTTAGTCTTTGCGTTACCGATGTGAAGCCATTATGGCACAGCACCGTCTCATGTCAAGTCCGTTGTGGTTCAATGTCACAAGAGATGATGAAATGTATCTCCTTTTTCCAAGAGTGAACTATTATAGCTAAAAAATTAAAAATTGAAATTATCTGAGTTCATGTTAATTTCTTATAAGTTATTTAACCGTGTAGTATAGTTTCAGTTTATTTTTTCCTTGAAGGTTTTAGGTTTAATTTACTACAAAATATTTTCCCCTGCATTATTGGTTTTTGTTTACTATAATAACCCTGGTCTCTATAAGGCCAACCAGTGTCCTTGTTCCCAGTAGAATACAGTGCCACAACAGGACAAACTCCCTCCAGGCTCCGTCCAAATCTAAGATATTATATTTGATCTTTAATGTAGTATTTATCATTATCATATTAAATTTTGCAACCCAGTTAAAAAAAAAAGCATTCTTTCTAAGCAACACATGGCATGACAAAGAATAAAGTGACGAGGAGAAGAGAAGAAGGCCCACCTGGGCGTCCGTAAGCTGGAAAACATCCTTATAAGCCAGGTAGACCAGGAAAGAGTTGACCCCTGAAAACACAAGATGTCAGAAAACCACCAGGGGAAGGGAAGATTAAAAACAGGAAAACACAACAGACCACTATGCTTGAGAAAGTCATAACATATAAACATATCACAATGAGCCAAAAAGAGGACGCACTGGAAAACACATCCAGTTCATTAGAAGGGGTTGAGTATTTGGCATTTTAAATTTCTTAAAAGAAGAAAAAGTGTAATATTTGGTTAACTGTGGTGTGTGGGGAACACTACATTACTCTCTTGACACAATGCAAATTCTTCAAATGTTGTGTTGTTGAACACAAGTGCTTTTGGGCGTGGTCGTACCGTGGTCCTTGACCAGCGCCTCCATGTCTTCCTGGATGCCTTTGTGCCACTCGGTGATGTCGACATGCAGCGAGTAGTCGCAGCACGACTTGCTGTCGGCCCATTCACGCCACTGCTCGAAGGCTGTGATGAGGCTGACGCCAGGCTCGGGAACCACGTGGTCAACTGGACACACGTACACATACAGACACACACACACACACACACACACACACACACACACACACACAGGTTAACGGAGCAACAGGAGCAGCTTGTACCAAAGAAAAGCCCAGTGTCTATCACTTTGACACATTTTGACTTCAGTAAAGACGAGACCGAAGTAGTACATTTACCCGACAAAAGGTGACTCTGAGTTGTGAAATTAGATTTAGGCACCAAAACAACTATTTAAGATTAGAAAATGATTGTGGTGTGCGTACACTTGTCCCCTTAAGTAGTAGTCCCGGGACACAAACACCTGATCCCCGAGTGAAAGTCTTGTAGTAACTTTTCCGCTCCCCTGCTGGAAAGGCCTGTGACTTGTCATGGCAATATTTAAATGTCTTTTGTTTGCATAGAATTGAAGTTATTCATTTTATACTTTAGGAAACTTGTTTTTTACATCTATACAAACTATAGCGTGTACAAGTTTTCAAACAATGGGTACTTCAATGTTAATTGTTCTAAATATTCAGTAAACCTTTAATAGTTGAGCATATTGTGGCCGGGTTGGTTCAGTGGTGGAGCGGGCGCACGTGTACTTTGATGTTAGTGACTCTGCTCAGGGGTCCAAGGTTTGGGTCCGACCTGTGGCGATTTCCTGCATGTCTTCCCCCCTCTCTCCCCCCTTTCTCACCTAGCTATCCTGTCAAAAATTAGGGGGCAGAAAAGCCCAACAAAACCAAAACTATAATAAAATGTTCACTTAATGGGGATTTTAACTTCCAGCCCTAGATTTGAATGATTAGGATGTTGTGTCTACACTAAACCGAGACAGATGTGGTTCACACCTGGCCGCCAAATGTGTTCCAGATTTGTCTCGAGTGGCTGCCTGTTATTGATCGTTGTACCAGATACACGACCCCTTTCTGTGTACGAACCAGATCTTAAAATACAAACCATCAAAGACAAACTCACAGTAAATGGGCTCAAGGGGTTACTTTTTCAGATAAGTATGAGAGAACATATTGTCTCACATCTGCTGACGTGTGATCCTTCAGCGCGGTCAGGAAAGAATGTGCCATCACATCATGGCTGCAAATAACTTATTTTCATCCAATACATCTCTCAACAAGTCTTTCAAATAAATGATTTATTAATAATAAGGCGGATTTTTGTGATGCTACGCGTGGTTTGTTGTAGTTACTCAGTTCTATTCTAACAGGTCCAAGTAATTTCTTCTTTTTTTTATAAGATTATGTTTGGGCCTGTATTTATGAAAGGACAGATGACAACATGAAAGGGGAGAGAGAGGGGGAATAACATGCAGCAAAGGGCCGCTGGGCGGAGTCGAACCTGCTGCCGCTGCATTAATGGGTAAACCTCTATATATGGGCGCCTGCGCTACCGAGGCGCACTATGCAAGTAACTTTTGAGTTCCCTTCCAAAGAGCAATTTCATTATTTGTTTGAAGCACTCAGGACCTTTTTCGTTTTCTAATCATTTATTATTGCAAAATGTCAGAAAATATGACCAAAATGACCATCACAATTTCCCAGAGCTCAAGGTGATATCTTCAAATTGCTTCAGACAGCAGTTCAAAACCCAAACATGTTCAACTTACTGAAAATGTGTCATATTGGACAAGCTTAAACCAGTTGATGTTGGGCATTTTTCTCATCTTATGCGTTTTGTTTTTCTCCTTTCCTTTATTTGTTTTAGATGTACAAAGTGAAAAATCCCAAAGTCCCCCCCCCAAAGGGACTTACCATCTCCAACAGAAAACACTGTTCCCAAACTGCTCCAAACAACTCTATTGTAGTCCAGTCTTTACTTCCGTGACAAATGCGTGTCACTTCGTAACACGTTATAATGCTCGCCTAGCTGCTAGCATGGCACGCCATCATTCTCTGCTACTGACTGGCTAGTAGTCCTTACCTAGCTTCTGCACATGTGCAACTCTCAACAAAGATGGAACAGTGAGATGGCTCACTCTGTAGATAAATCAGAGCTCAACACACAGGGTGAAAAGAGGAGCTGCAACAATGTGCAGTACAACAAGCATATAGTGTTTTCTAAAAATCACACGTAAATCTATTCTGGTACAACCTCTAAATACAGTTATGACCCTGAAAAGGAGCATGATATGGGCACTTTAAGAATAACATAACGAGTAATAAATCACTTATTAAAACTTTGTGTCACAAGTGCTTCTAACTATATATACTCTCTGTGAAACATGAGTCTGGCAGCTCACATCTGATTTCTGGCATATCTAGACTGGATTCAGATCCAGTAAATTAAAATCCGGACTCTCATCTGTGGTTTGAAATCTGATTTAAATCCAAATTAGTTTGTGTCTGGCATCTGAAACAATCTCTCCGTCACATTCCATTTCGGATGCAGCCACACATCTGTCCACTTGTGACCTGCACCCCGATGACATTCCAATCACCAGGCCTTTCTGTGCGCTACGTCTCAGTTCCAGACCGGCCTGATCCTGCAGCAGTCAGCGGTGTGCCCGAGGCGACAACCACCGGGTCGTCTGGGAGTGTTTGTTCTACTGTGAGGGAGGGGAGAGGTCAGCTGGGCGTCAGCACAAGGAGGGCCACAGCTTCAATTAACTTTCTTATCTTTTCACGTTACTTTAGCTTTTTTTCCTTTTTACATTCTTGTGTCTCTTCTGAATAACAAAAACATTAAATGAAGCCACTGGTTGAGGACGGATAGTATATAGATAACAGCAAGTAACAAATTGATAATATTAGTCAATTAAAATCCCTTTTTGTTTTACCAAATCTATTAAGGTTCCAGCTAATTTTAAGTAAATAAAACAAGTAATACTCAGATTCTTGAGTTTTATCTCCTCGCTTGGGTTTTTTTTATTTATTTAACCTTTATTTATCCAGGTAAACTGTTTGAGAACCAATTCTATTAACCACACTACCTGGCCAAGAGGCTACAGAAATAATATGAACATACTGTACAACTTTACATAGTCAAACACATGACACATAGAACAGCAACTTAATAAAAAGGAAATAAACATACTGTACAACTTTACATAGTCAAACGCATGACACTAGAACAAGCAACTGAATAAAAAAAGACAGTCAACGAAGAAAGATAAAGAATAAGCTTAAATATGTGTGTATAATATGGTTCATGATTGTCAGCAGGAACAAGAGTCAACAATGTAATTTTGGAGGTTTTGCTTAAAGGTGGAAATTGGGATCGAGATGTAAGTTTCAGGGTATTTTGTAGTGTATTCCAGTCATGTACTGCTGCAAAGCGGAAGCATTACGTCCAAAGGTAGTAGAGGTAGGAGGGGTACAAATTTAATCAAATTACTCGATCTTGTGTGATAGGTGTTATGAACGGCATGAAAGAGATAACAATAGGGAGGGTTCTTGCCCAGGATCGTCTTGTATAAAAGAGAAACCAGTGATGTAGCCGCCGGGTGTAAAGGGAGGCCATCCCCCCAGGTTGTACAGGTCACAATGATGAGTGTGAAGGGTGCATTAGTAGCAAAACGAATGGCTGAATGGTAGTTTTGTCAAGTTTTTTAGGGCTGTGTTTGGTGCCATTTTTGTAATAATATCACCATAGTCCAAAATTGGCAGTACTGTCATCTTAACAAGGGTGCATTTGGTAGCATAGAGAAAAAGCTTTATTACAAAGAAAGGCTAGTCAGCTTTGACTTTTGCTTGAAGGTTATTGATGTTGTTTTTGAATGACAGAGATGAATCCAACCAAATACCTAGATATTTATATTTATTGACGTACTCCAAACACCATACCGTTCATACAGGTATTGTAGGTGGAGTCTCGGTGATCGGTTTCGGCTAAAAAGATACATTTTGTCTTACTGGAATTAATACGGATTTGGAGTTTATCAAGAACTTTTCTATATTGGTGAAGCTGAGTTTAAGACTAGAAGCCGCAGAATTGAGAGAGCTTGGGTGTCAACCTTTGGGAATTAACTTGAGATCCAAAATGGATCTGACTTTCAGAACCAAACCTCAGCAACTGTTAGGTGAAATAGTACAGAGACATCACAAAAAAGGGGCATTGAATATAAATCCAAAGTAGAAAAAGAGGGATATTTAAGAAAGAAAACACCATGAACAGGTCACCTGTTAAAGGGTAACTACCCTTTCCACCCTGTTTTTGGCTGCAGACCGCGGCAATCTCACTTAGTACTGGACCACTGTCAAAGATTGTTGTTCCCATCAGTCACTTAGACACAAAAACAGGAAAATACGGTCCAGCTTGAAAAAAACAACAACAGTAGTTACCCTTTAATATGCCAGTATATGCTATGTTGTGCACTAATATTGATAATCCTGTATTAGGAGAATAATTTAGAGGAAACCCAAACAAACCCAGGGAGAACAAGTTGATTGCAGGACTGTGATTTTTATAAAATATATTTTCAGATTAAAATAGAACTGCAAGAATAGGAAGCCTATAATAAAAAAAGCATCCATGCAGGGTGTGTTAAATGGAAAATGAACTGACTTCTTGGCCCAGTGTGAACAGCAGTCAGCTCCTCGTGGCTCTGAGTCCTCAGAGCAGATGGACGGTTTTATATTTTGGCTCGGTCATGAACAGGCCTGGCACCCGTCCCGCTCCCATTAAGATATTTTCAATTAAAGCCAATCCGTGAATGAAGAACCAGTGCAGGTAAAGTGGCAGAGGAAACTGATACATGAAGTCGCAGATGAATCTTTAATTTCAACCAGGAGGATCTTTCTGCTGAGTCACTTACTGATCATGGTGCTGCCTCCGGCCAGAGCAGCCTTGGTGCCCTGGTAGAAGTCATCGGCAGACACCATGCCTCGATCGGGCATCTGGAAACGCGTGTGCACGTCGATGCCGCCCGGCATCAACATGCGCCCGTGGGCGTCGATGGTTTTCACCCCGCCGGGCACAATGAGATTTTCCCCGATTTGTCTAAAGAAACGGACAAAAGATATTAAAAACAATCCTAAACGGAATAGATAAACACATATGAAGCTGGGTCCGGACTAGTTTAATGATAGCCAGACAGATTCTTTTAAAAAAGGATGGAAGAATGAAGGGGTGCCGCCAATCCAGGAGTGGGCTTGTGAGATAGCTAGGGTGGCGGCGTTTGAAATAAAATGTCATACAAACAGTTTTCCAGATTGGATGTTTATACGGGAAAATAAGGGAAGAACCTGAGCTTTCTGGAGGGCTACTAGCTGGGCCGGATAAACCATTAGGGGAACCGGTCACTGGCACTTGATCAGAGATCTGATCGAGTCTGGACTTTACAGCACCGTAGTTAAGTGAAAGAACGTCGACCCGCACGGCATGTAATAGCAAATATTACAGCAAATATTTCAAACTGGCATGTTTGAATTCATAACGTTTACAGCGTTTGCAGAGTTGGTTGGCGTTACAACACACTACACACTGCACGCTGCACGCTGACACCGATCATTTTGAGTCTAGTTGCCCAGGACACAGGACGTTGTTAATCCGGCCCTGGCTCCTAGGAAGCTTTGTGCTGAGGAGAGACGTGTACGATGGGCTTATGGTATTGTCATTTTTTTATATGTTTATTTGGTTTATTGTTTGTCTATTTTATTACTATTTTTGTTGAATGGTCTTGAATACTGTAGTTACTGTGTCATCTTTTTTCTTAATTTTTGCCTGGGTGGGTGGCAGGGCCTGAAATTAACCCCAGACCACCTGTCAAAGCGGGGGAATTTTGCAATTGGCGGGTGACACTGTCAATCTACCTGGTATAAAATAATCTATAAATAATATTTAAATAATCTATAACTAAAAATTACACAAATTACAACTGTTTTAAATACATTATTTAATGAAAGATTAGCGACAAGACATCACAATAATAAAGTAATGATATTATAAAAATTTTATGAAAAACAAACAAAGAGGCTGTAAAGTGTTTTGTCAAGACACATGCGGAGACGCATTCTAATGACAGTAGTTAACTGACATACCAAGAGATGTCCACTTATGATCAGATTACCCAAGATGCCTGATAATGCAAGGTCTGAACCATTTGTTTTGCCTAATGGTTACAGAGTGAAATTAATTCCAATTTCAATGTGTCTGTAAGCCAAAATGGCAGCATGTCAAGCTGCAGACTGATGTACTGTTAATAGTTTTACATTCTCACTGTTACCATTTTTTGTATTTGCAATAAAAAAGAGGGACAAGTCAGACACATTTAGGAGTTGGTAAACATGAAATCTGGGTTTTACTTTCTGAAGCTTGAGAAAAAAAACCCAGTAAACTCACTTGATGACTCCGTCCTCCATATAGATGTCAGCACAGAAGGACTGGTCATCGTTCACGATCTTCCCTCCTTTGATCAGGAGACGATCACTCTGGAAAATATTAAAGATGATTAGTCGCTGCACATTTAGGAAAAGCTGGTGCACAACTGTAGGAACAAGACACTGGTGTGGTGTTATGGACACTTAAAAAAATACGCTTCTAAAGGGCAAGTTTCCTATTTGGCTGGATTGGACACTGGATTAAAAGCATTTCACAAAAGACATTTTGGGAAATGGGACATAAAAGAATGAATTGGCACTCACATCTAAGAGTAAATACGCCAAACCTGCTGGAATACATAGCAGCCTCTGCTTGGCCCATTGAGGATGCATTCTGATAAGGAACCCATGGGTGTACATGTCTTTCAACTGGTATTGGTTTCACACACACAACCACCCACCCGACAAAACAGAGAGAGCAGTGATGTTTGAATCAGAACTAGGTTTCTGTGCGGATGTTTTAACAATGACACGCTTTATAATGGGAAGGGGTGTGGAGGGGAGGGGTAGAGAAGGAGATTGAGAAAATAAAACATGCAGAGGGAGAGGATAAAAAGCGAGGGAAAGGGAGGTAAGGATTTGAATAAAACCTAGGGTTGGATCAAAGTCAGCAAGTCTGATTTTGTGTTATTTACTAAGTGACATTTACCAACTTTACCATTTTTATTTTGTTAATGGATAAAGAAATTAAATGGTAATATAAATAAATACATTAGGATGACACTGAACCATAATGAATCAATGTGTTTTTTTATTTAGGTGTTTGTAGTGTAAACTTTATGTATGTTATGGTTGTTGTCTCTGATATTATATATATAAATATCTATCTTTTGGAAGCAGTTTGTGTAAGTTATTTGTCAAGTGTGTGTGACAAAACAGTTTTTAAAGTTGTATTCATGTAACCTGGAAAGAACCCCTAAAAAAACTAATTATTGGTGGTAGGGAGTCTCAGAAAAAATGGTGGAAAAAATGGAGTAGTGTGTAGTGTGTAGCCTATTGGTTAATAGGTGCAGCAGTTCAGTGGTACACTTTGTCAGTGCAGCAACAGTAACTGTTCATCACTGCTCCCCTTTCTTTATTCCAGCTCCGCTTAAACAACAAAATGAGGGGACGAGCATTCACTGTTGCAACAATGAAGGCAGGAGTCTGCCTCCAGACACACCCCTCCACCCTCTTCATCTGGTCGAGTTGTCACAACGGACATGAGAGAACCAATCAGAGCACAGACTGTGTAATCAATCATCCATGCCTGCTGCTGTGCCACTTGTGTCTGTGGGGGAGAAGGGGGGGGGGGTCTGCCACCTC
>NC_045748.1:2072614-2075289 GCF_008692095.1 Etheostoma spectabile | reverse complement strand
CACCCTGAGCCTCTCACCCCACCCCCACCCCATCAAGTCACCCCACCGGCTCAGGTCCTCTGTCCAAAAAGGGAGTGGCAGTGCAGGTCACAAGGACTCCAGCATCCGCGGCTTACAAAGGCTGCTCTGTTCCTGCCGCTGGCCACAGCCCGGCCAGCAGCTCGGCTCCAGACACAACTGCTGCTGCTCTGCAATGGCTTGCAGTCAGAGCCCCGCCCTGAATCTGAACCAGCACATACAGTGCTGAGGCACTGTGGAGTCCACTTTTTCAAATATTACATAGGTTTTTTTCATTTTCTTTATCTTTTATGGCACAGATCTCTCAGCCACAGATGTATCAAACCTAATACATCTTTGCATGAACAAGGCGCACCAGGAGCAGGTGGAATCAGCTTCTTTTTTTTTTTTTTTAAATACATAGAAAAACATACACAGGGGTTAAAGTGGGATCCGGCAGGTGGGGTAACCATTTAACACACTTTGTAAAATTGGTGCACCTCTTAATTGATCCAGTGAGGACTTGATCTATGGATTTGTCACGTGCATTGATAAAAAAAAAGATATATCCTAGGAACCAGTTTATGTTCAAACTTTGCCAAGTTAAATTGAGATAGACTCCAAAAGCTACAGTTATTTGTTTCACTCCTGTTTTGCCAGTTATTTTAAAAGAGAAAATCTTATTCTTGACATATAAAATAGTTGCAGCCCTATCCAGGTATAGTAGTACATATTGAGTAGAATAGTATTATTTTGTGGCATCTAGGTCATTATTGTGACAGCCTAGACATTAAAGGGGCAAGAGAGGGGGAACAAAATAAATGAGAGTGCCACAGGTTGGAATCCAACCCGCAACCTCATATATTTGGTCTCCATAAACAAGGACTGAGCCCACAGACACACACACACACACACAGCTTTGCAGTTGTCATCTGAAAGGTGTGGCGAGTCAACGCGCTGACAGCGCTGATGGAACTAATGCGAATAGATCATGTGGTGATCTTCGATCTATGCTCTGGTGGAAGCGCCTGGCCTCGCTCCAGCCCAATGCTGGCCTGCTTTCATCCCAACGACTGCTTAGAAATGTGCCGTTATGTGATGTGCCACATCATGACTGTCATCATCACAGTGCTCACTGGAGTTTGCCAAGAGACTTAAGTCAACGCTCATATTTTCACAGGCACAGAGGCAAAATTATCTTTTCAGAAACAATTTTTCATTTTTGATCCATAAAGAGGGGCTAGTTTTTGGGTTACTTAGTGTGGGAAAGGCAGATGGTTTGTAAAACGTCTCGCTAAAACAGGGCTTTTTGTCTGAAAGGTTCAGATGCAGAACAAATTAGCAGAACAATTACTTGCCCTGAATCCAGACTGTATAATCCTCCGATTGTTTTGGAACTCACAGGGGATGCAGAGAGAGTGTCTGATTGTACTGGCTCATAGCCAAACATGACAGTGACCTTTCCTTCATGGGAACCTCTCACAGCCTCACAAACAGGATGTGGACAAAGCTCAATGGGCTCACTGTTGCTGGACTTGCATGTTTTCATTCCAGACCTCGCTAATGTCATACCAGCTAAATTAAATGTGTCGAGCATCAATGAAGAAACCACTGCTTTGAAGCTAGTTGCACAATGTTTAATCATGTATTGATTTATTTATTTATTTATTTTTTAAAGGCAATAATCTTTCTTTAAGCCCACATCCTGGATCTTCTAAAACTAAGGGGTGTAGAAGCATTGCAGAGGCCAAGGGGTCGGGGTGCATGACCACAAAGAAAACATGTAAACTGGAAATCAATCTGAATGAATTTTGTTTTATGTAGGAAAACCTAAAATAAAAACAAGTCTGCTGCTGTCAAGCTAGCAAGGCTAGCATGATTCAGGTTAGCATTATTTATCTTGACAAATAAACAGATGGATCACTAACAAGTCCACAAAAGAGTTTTCTCTGCTTCACTTTTATCTTATAAATAGAATTCAGTTTAGCTTTTTTTGTTGCTAACCTTATGCTTGAAACATTTGTTGGTTTAAAGCAGGGGTCTCAAACTCAATTTACTAAGAGTCTGGGTTTGGCTGGGCCGCATCAAGTATTCCAAAAAAACCCTCTATTTCCTCAAAAAAAAGGCGCGGAACTGCCGGTGCTCTAAACCCCTAGATCTGATATGGTTGGTGCATTTCACAACAACAGACATCACATTGTCAAACCTCAGGCATTTGCCGCAAAGGGTACTTAGCTAGCTTGACAACGGTTACGCCGCTGTCAGGAGACTACTATAGCCCATAAGTGACATGCGCAATGACAAAAAGTTTCAGAACGCGCGGGCCGCACTAACACTTAACTTTGATGTCAAGAAGGGGGCCACAAAATATCATCCGGCGGGCCGCAATTGGCCCTCGGGCCGCGAGTTTGAGACCCATGGTTTAAAGGAAGTTTGGAGGCAAAAGAACAATCTGTTCCACATTTTTGTTCTGCCGTTAGCCTCCACCGGAAAGCTGACGCTAGTTTAGTTAACAGCTTTTTTGGCAAACCGCTAGCTGACATCTTGACTCAGTCTAAAATAATTTTACTCAAACTAAACAGTGGGAAAAGCAGGCTACAGCTAAATTAAGATAACTTAACAATAAAGACAAGTATTGAGTGATATGTATTCTAAATGAGCACAAGTAAAGTAGAACT
>NC_045748.1:2070363-2072604 GCF_008692095.1 Etheostoma spectabile | reverse complement strand
CTGTTATATATTTAAACGGTTATTTTCAGTTTTGAGGGTCTTTCACGTGCTGTCTCAGCTAGTGGTTAGCCAAATTAGCTGTAAGCTAAACGAACGTTAGCTTTACGGTGGAGGCTAACGGCAGACCGCCGGCATGCTAGCAAACAGTCATGTAGCTACACATCCAGCTGACACGGAGCAACATTAGCATTCATTTGGAGTTGTGTTTCAGGTGACCTGGCAGATATAATTCTAATGTTGGCTCTGCTTCTAGCTTCTTTAGCCGCTAAATGCTCAACTTTCTTCACCAGCTAGTCGCTACTTGTGTGAGTCTGCTGTTGGGTGAGTCACCCAAAACAGAAAAGTTGTTGGCTGTAAATCTTTTCCAATGCATCATAAGGTTTGGCACAGCTCATCTCAACTTGTTACTTCCAACATGTTTCCTTTTTTGGTTTTCCATTAGCAAACGTTGTTGTGTTGTGGATCTGGCACTTTTTTTGGTAACATCTCGGTCGAGGTTCCAAACAAGCTGAGCTGACACTTGAAGGTAAGGTTAAAATACTGCACTGGTCAGAGAGCATCGTCACTTGTGTGACACAATAATAGAGCGTTAATATCAATAATATACAGTCTATGGACACAACACATCATGCACAAACACGCCACTGCTTAATAGCCATGTTACCGTCTGCATTTTATTTTTATTTTATTTTTAATTTTTTTTAAATGGCAGCCCATAAAATGACGCCGTAACATAGACAAGTGCAGACCTTCCTCTGTTCGGTTGCCGATAAAAGGATTCACCGAGAATCGCGTTTAAGATGACATCACGGCAGTTTTGCGCAGCATCGCTACGGATATCAGCGGAGAATCCCGCCTACACCGTGGGGGTACTATCTGCAGTGGAAAAGAAATAGAGAAAAGGTAACAAAACTGAGTTGAGCCAAGCCGAACTATGCCGTGAAAATGAGGTACTAGACGCTCCGCTGACCTGAGGAGAGCTGCAGATTCACTTTCACATTACAGTCATATGACGCATTCAATTATTAATAAAAGCAGCTTAAAACAGACATATTTAAAGAAGTCTTTCTGATGCAAAAGGCTGCAGAGTGTAAGGTAGACTACTGATGATGGACTCTGGGAATATTGATTACTTCTGCTACAGCCAATGAGATCAATCTGTTGGATCATGTGGTTGCTGTAAGCTAGGATGATTCATTACAAATTTTGTAAAAACAAAGCTACACAGGTGAAAACTAAAATGCTGAACAGAGGAAAAAAAGTCTTATGAAATAAGGACAAAATCCGTTTTGGCACTATGAAAACGCCTGCCAGTGTCGGACGTAACCCGGCAACGTAGTGTGTTGTTGTCCAAATGGAAAATACCCTGGGAACATTTGTGAAGTCAGGTGGAGAATGCTGCCAGGTCAGACTTTCAGCACAATGATTTATGTGTGTCTTGGATTATTGAAAAACCAGCCTTCTACTAAGATCATCTCCCTACATGTTCAGACAACCGCTTTAAAAACACATTTTTCCTACTTGTGTATTTTTTTAATCTAAAACAGAACACTTGCTCTTTTAACATAACCAGCTAAAAAGAAATGAATTTAATTTCCAGAGGGATAAATATATCTCTTAACACCTCGATTTGCAATTTACAAAAACTATACAAACTACAGATACAAAAATATATGTTAACGGTGATTTTTGTGCATTTATTAAACTGATTAAGATACAGTTTGACCCGTAGAAGATTAATCCATAGGGAGAGGCTTCAGAGGAGGAAGAATACATGACTTTTCAATCAAACTTGTTTCATTTGATCTCTCTGACTGAAAAATTCACTCAATGAACTCTTTGTCTATGAAAACATGATGTGAATTCTCTTTTTTACATTGAAATATATATCTTTGACATACCCCTAAGTTTCTCTTTGACAAATAAAATGTACTTAAATTTGCACTTTATGTGTTATATTTGTAGTTTATTGAGGATACAGTACAGCTCCACGATCCTGTTACATATTTTACTAAATAATAATCTCCTTTGTTCAGGCAAATTATTATTAATTAATAATAATAATTAAAAAGTTCACTTTCTCTAAAACACAAAATACACACTAACACATTGCATATTCTCTCAGACTTCTGGCTTTATGAATGGGGTAATTCATGACCATTTTGATCATGAAAGAAAACGAGGAAGTGCCGGTGGGTGGGTGATTTGGAGAGCAGCGTGCTGTGTGTGTGTGTGTGTGTG
>NC_045748.1:2061982-2070353 GCF_008692095.1 Etheostoma spectabile | reverse complement strand
TGTGTGTGTGTGTGTGTGTGTAGACAGTAGACGGTGCCCTGAGCTACTGTGCACTGTGAGATAACAGCATGAACACACTGCCACAGGGGGATAACTACTGTACTCCAGGTATACTAGCAGACTGCCTAATGATCTCTCATCCCCTGGGGATTGTAGTCTTTAATCCAGGACAGTCTAATTATAGCCTCAGTTTATTTTTATCTTCCTTTAACATGGACATTAGAGCTGCATTTACTCAAACAATAGCTTTGCTTTTAACTTTGCTGCTTTCATCTGTATTTATATCCCTCTCTGTCAAGACACACTGCTCGTTTGCATATTTATTTTGCCTTGACGACAGTTTTGATAATACATTTATCTCTTAGGTTATTAATCAAGAGAAACATGTCAAACATACTATGTTTCAAATTTGCTCAAGTGAAGATTTGGTGGTTTTTGCCATTTAACATAATTTAGGGCTGCAACTAATCATTAGTTTTTTTTATCTGTTGATTAGTTCCTTAGGTATTTAGTTTTTGAAATGTGATAAATAGTGCAAATGGCCATCCCAAGTTTCCATAGTCCAATGTAAAATCTTTAATTAACTTGTTTTGTCCAACAGACATTCCAAAACCCAAAGATATCTAATACACTGTACAGTGAAGTAAAACTAAAACACATGTGAATCTGGGAAAGCCATCCGGGCTTAAATACCTTATCAGTTCAATGGAAAACTGAATGTATGAATGGAATGTCAGACAAAACAAGTCATTTAAAAAGGAGGTTACCTTGGACTCTGGGAACTAGTGATAAAACCAATCCATTACATCACAATAAACACATCAGCTGCAGCCCTACTTGAGTCTATATTCACATCTATCACACACCTTTTAACTCGGCTCTCTGTTAGCCGAGTTAAAAGGATCGGAGATTCCGAGAGCACGGAAGCTCCTAACCCAGGTGGTGAACTTATGAGGGTTCATTCATATTTGATGAGATCTGCGTTAAGTCCGTCCCTGCCTGTGCAGCTGACCCGTCTCCATCTGTCCAACACAAACCAGTTAGCACTACTGTTCTACAGACTCTAGCACTCCACCACTAATGACCATGGATGGATGGATGGATGGATGGATGGAACATTTGAATTCCCCATTTACAATCCAAACTCTAAATTTGATTGGCCTGTTGTGCAGAGAGAAATGGACACACAGGGTTCCTTTGTCCCTGCTGTGCCTCTCCCGTTTACTTTTTATTCAATTTAACCTCACTCATTTCCTCTCCAGCCTCTGTTTGGTTTAATAAGCTCATCTACTCTTCACACGGACGCCTGTTCAGTGAAGAAGCCCAGTGGTTACAGAGGTTAAACAAATGAAATCCACAAAGTCACCAAACCACTCCGCTATTCAGCAGCTACAGTGTCATGCAACACATTTATCATGTTCAATTCTTATGAAAAAACATTTTAAATTCTGTCTCTGACCCCCGTCCCCCCCGTCCCCTTTTCTGTTCAAGAATAGGCAGTCGATCCATTTAGGTCCGACTTAATCACTGGTGGGACCACAACCCCTGCTAATCCTCTGATCTCTCCACCAACCGGCTGCTGCGCCTCACACACTCAGCAGAGAGTCCAGGCGGAAATAAATCACCTGACAAGCTGCCTGTTTTCACCAGAGACACCATGATATCAACACCGTCTTAATTGTTTTTCGAATTTAAAATCGGTCATTATATCATAAATGACTTGACTTTATAAAACAATCAAAATATCCAATAAGTTCAAGCTTACATTAAACTAGCCAGCGGAACATGAAGGTGAGACTTTTCTCTCCCTGATTCTCCAAATTGCAATAAGATGTTTTTTGGGGTGTTATTTCATTCATTTAGACAAATCCAAGCTTGTGTTTTACCATCTCTTCTCCTTTGCACAATAGGGCTGCAACTAATTTCCCAGAATTCAGTGTTTTTAAAATTGCTGGATTTGTCTGCCTAAGACTCCCAAACTTAAAGAAATTCAATTTTAATGGTTTATAACAAAAGACATGTAGCAACTCCTCCAGAAAATATAATGTTTGACCAAAGAATTATCACAATTTTTATCAGTACTTTTTCCATCAAGGCTGGAATGTGTCTCCTCCCATCATCACACACCCTTCACCATACATAGAGAGAGGCATGGGGAACTCTCCATAAGATCATCTCTCAATGCAAATCAAACCAGCTATTAGGCTAACTGAAATAAAACCAAGCCATTCTCTAGGTATGGTGAAGAGTATGTGATGCTATGGGGTTAGTTTAATTCCAAAGGCCAAGGGAACTTTATCAGGATGAATAGTATCCTGGATACATGAAATAACTGGCTTTTAAAAATAAAAATGTGCCTGCCTCTATGGGAATTTAACATAGGGGTGTGTATACTTATGCCCCCTGTATTTTAAGGAAGAACATTTATTTATGTACAATACATTATTCATTCACAAAGAAAATTGGTGTCCTTAAAAGGTTGGATTTTCCTAAATTATTTTTAATTAAGGCATTAAGATCAATTTACAAAAGATGGTTTTTTATTTCTCTTTTTAATCAACTTTAGCATGGGTGGGTAAACTTTCTCAAGCCACTGTACATATCTTTGCAGAACTAGGATTCCAACTCCAGACGATAATGAGCATGGACACTGTGGTGCCAACACCTGTCGTTGGCCACTTTGGCTGCACTGTCTGACTTCCATCAGGAGCAGAATGGATGGAGGTTTAGGCTTCTTCTAATACAGTAGAAATAAGAATGAATGGACATATAGGAGATGGCCGCCCCCTCCGGGCGCAGATGTCTGAAAAGTCCTCTCGTCCTTAGTAGCAGCCGCCACCCCACCCACATCACGTCATTGTCCTAATTATAGTTCATTATAGTAAGTGAATTAGATTTTTTATAGAAGGACTTTTTACTGAACCAAATGAAACGTTAACATCAGGCACCTAACATGCAGGCTATAGCTCGGGAGTCACCTGAGAACCTTTGCACCCCTTGGCTTGTCCCTGGTAGGCCTGTTAGACATTCATAAGCCAAACGATTCATTACAGTAATGCATCGTTCTATCCACACAAAAGATTGACTCTGATTTTTATTGAGAGCCCCCAGACAGCTGCCTCCATGAGACTTTTGTTCTGCATGTTCTGAGCCATCTTTGACAATTTAACCTAATTACTTCCCTTCCCTCACTAACATCAGCATGGAGGTACAGTGACCTCCTTCCTCTATACATCTTCATTACACAGCTGAAAGAGAAACATGGAAGGAAATAGGACCCACCGTCCCTTCCCTCCCTCCCTCCCTCCCTCGGCTCCCCTCCCTATTCTCTACTTTCCATTGAACCACCACCATCACAGCTCCACTACAGATCCAGGGAAATAACCTGCCCCACACTAACATCCCAATGTGCCCTTAGATGCTCCTGCAACTCTAGAAAGACCAAATTAAAAAGCCAGCTTCTGCAAAAAAGTTAAAGGAGCTTGAAAAATGAAAATAAAGCCAGCAGGGTACTGGGTGTTACAGTGGATGCAGGGAAGCATTTGCCCCAGCAGTTGGTGTGCAGTGATACCCGGACTCCCAGACACACCGCGTAACAAAGACCACCGGCGTGAAATCTCAACTGACATGCATACCATGCACAAAGACGGGCAAACGGAGTGGGAATCTACAGCAGACATTAATCTTCGACAGGTTAAGTGGTCAGTGAATGAGCACTTGTCACAAAGATGCTGCAAAAAAAAGAATCACATTCTTTTCAGCCTCAACACTGCTATGGGAGGCCACATCGATTTATCGATGTTATCGATGCGGTTTGTCTCCTGTTAAGGAGATTTGACAATAAAAACCGATATGCACGTGCGATATATATTTTAGAAAGCATCCGTGCATTAATATCCTTCAGCTCCGAGCTCAGATTTAGTCGGATAGGGTAGCGACGCAGGCACCATGCCGCCCCGGTGACATCCTGCACCCACACCCGCAGGCCCACCCGCCCAGACCCCGGCGGACACCAGTCTGCTTATAGCCCATTCTCCGCTAGGTCCGCAGTAAAAGAGCCCCACACTCACTGTGATGCGGGGGATGTTCTTCTTGCCCTGATAGCCAGACATCTTCACCGGTGGTTCGTCTTGCTTTGCGCCGTGGACCGCAATCAATGCGACGGGATACTCTATACGGATTACCGCTGCTCGGTCGCCGGGGGTTGGAAGAGGGATGCAGATGAAGGAGAAGCTCGCCGCTGATCCTCACGAGGCCACAAATGTCAAGAATCAAACTAGCTCTCAACTCCGGATCCAGTCCTGGCAGCCTCCAGGTCTCCAAGCCTGCATGCACCAAAGCTTTCCTTCCCAGACGGAGTCAAACAAGAGGGGAGGGACCGCTCGCAAGCCTCTTCCCATAAAAAGAACCACACGGAGCATGCGCAGAGCCTCGCCCAGCTCCATTGACAGGAAAGAGTCACTAATGCCATCAATTGCTCTCCTTGGATTAGTGAGAGGCTGAGAGTGCACCAAGTGAACAAATGAAGAAACACCGAGCAGCCATCTTAACTCTACTTCATCTCTTGTGTCTCAAAAGCTGAATTTTATTAGAATCATTGAAATCTCAGCCAGTCCTCTTTCCAGCTCTAATGAACTTGTTTCTGAAACTTTTCTTCAATCACGTATATTGGTGGTTTAAACAGTCCCAAGATAGTTTCAAGGTGTGACCTGAAACAAGAAGTGACACTTGTTGGGGTCAGGCTAGACAGCACATAGGAGACGACATGGGATTTATCTTTTCCCCTGCAGAAATCTGTTAAGAAGCGTACATTTGGTCTGTGCTGGATAACAGGGTGGATGCCCCAATGTATACCACAAGAGACAGAATAAAATCAGATTGAGTGTAGTTCAGCGTAAATGACATTAAGTATTTGAATGCTTCATGGACTCCATCTTTCCTCCAATTGCCTTTTTAATTTAAATTGAGAAATATCCTCTGCTTACTTCTTCCTATGCAGTACACACGTAGAGAAGAGTCATAAAGCCACGATACGGACTCAGTCATGTCAGTTACAGAGCGGCAGAAAGTTTGCTAATATTAGCTAACCACTAGACCTAGTTACACAGTAATAGACCAACAATAGTTGGGTCTGCAAAACTATTGAGTGTATTAAAATGAGAAAGTGCATTTTTATTTCTTATGTACCATATTTAACTTTTCAGGTATGAGGAGAAGCATATGTTGTTTTTTAAATAAGCCGATTAACCTGATGCTTCACAGGTCTGTGTGAGGCAAGAGATTCTTATCCAAAATTGAACGTTTAATTATCACTGCATCCAAAGATGGGGATCATTTTAATCAAACTGAATGTCCCATATAGGAAAAACTGAGATTTCCATAATTATTTTTTTATAGTAAAGCAGGTCAAGGTGCTACACTTTATCAAAACGCTCAATCCACAGAGCAATGCACATGTAAACAAGCCATCAGGAATTCTGTACAGTTGTGATGTCACAACTATACATATATATATATATATATATATATATATATATATATATATATATATATATATATATGTAGAAAGTACAGTCATTCCCCGGCTGCATTGACGGTGCAGAAACTCTGAGTGCCCAAAGACCAATCAGAGCGGACTGGGCTTTTTTCCGGGAGGGGGCCTTAAAGAGACAGGCGCTAAAATGGAACAGACAGAGGGTGAATACAGGTATATTCAGACGGACAGTATATGAAAAATAATGTGTTTTTTTAACATTAAAGCATGTAAAATTGTTCTAGTAGAAACCCAAAATACAATCAAAAACCGGAAAATAATCATATGTCCCCTTTATCTATTGCTGGGCAGCTTGGCAATTTTTCTTATTTCATAATAATGTATTTACAATTTTATTTGTTGATTATATGTTGTATTATGAATCTGACTCTGCAAAATAATTAGTAATGTATTAAATAGATGTATTGAAGTAAAAAAGTACAATATTTGCTTCTGAAATGTAGCAAAATACAAGTATGAAGAAACAGAAAATGGAAATACTCAAGTAAATTACAAACTAATTTGAGTCCAGTACTTTGAGTAAATGTACTCAGTTACTTTCCAACACTGCAGTCTGCTAATGTGACGATCAAGCGTGATCCTAAGATGTAGGCTTGCTTTAAAACATCCCATCATTTAATTTGATCTCTCATTGTATTAATATACAAGAACAAATCCATTCGTGTCAAATGTATATTCTTTTACCAGATGAGGTAAACCACTCTACATGTAAGACTTGAATAGATATAAGAGAGAGATAAGGGAGTAAGCAAAGAGCAGGTTGTGTGGCTAATGCAATCAATATGTAACATAATGCCCAGCTCGCCTACACAAAGCTTTTAACAGCATCCTGAGTGCCTAAATATTAAGTAAAGGACGTGAGAATACTGTTAGTGCCACCTTTTACCCCCCGACTGTGAAACCTGGATGGGCAGTTTGTAACAACAGCAGAGTGGTTGTCAGATTTGCCTGCAAGTCACAGCTGCCATCTCCTATCCACCAGCTCCACACCCAGAGTTCTGCTGTTAGAGAACCTAAACACACAGGCACAACAATGCAGCAGCCATGCATCACATCCTGTGTGTGTCCCATTTAGAACCAAATGATCCCCTCCCCCCCATGCCATTCAGACCTCTTAAAACTGCAAATATTTTGCTCAATGACACTTCAGCGATTCAGTTGATGAGTACACACACTACAGTGTTTTATGTACCATCAGCTGTACTGTGCAGAATGAACACTACTGTAAGCTCCAACTACACAGGAGCCACTCCCTCTGGCAGCTCTGCATGGTGGGCCCTCGCCTTCTACTCTGTTACATCCCACTGCTTTCTGGGAAATGTAGTCAGGGCAAGTTGCCTGGTGTACATTGTCTGTAAGCTTAGACAAACTCAAATGAGTGGCAGAGGCTTGAATTGGAACACTTTTAGGTGAAAAATGGTGCAATCTTTTTAACACAGATCTGAATGTGTGATGACAGAAATGAGAGTTGGAAAGAAAGACGACAAAAAGATACGTGGATGGGGGGGGGGGGGTACACAATAAACGCATGCAAACCACGAGAAAATTACCTTTTTATCATCCAGGTTCTGCAGAGCTTCTTTCCCTGTGCTCTCCCGGATCTCCACCTTCCTCGGCTGGGAGATGTCGGTCTGCCGGTCAATGACTCGCCCGTCACTCTTGCTCCTGCACGCCGAGAGCGCATCAAAGTCCAGCGTCTTGCTGTCCGAGGAGCCTTCCACCGGGCAGAACATGCCACAGAATTTCTGCCTCGGCCTGGCGGGGCTGTCAGAGCCCATGCTCTTGAAGAAGGCTGGTACTTCCCCGGCGGTCGACATGCCTTGCAGGCGGGGGGCCGTTAGGTTTCTGGGGGAGTAGCTGTGCACGGTTGCTCAGAGTCTCAGCTTCTTGTGTCTTTTTTTTTTTTTTTTTCAGGTCCGCACGCCTGGACAGCCACCGCCTTTTGCCGGTTTTCAAGCGCAGGTGGTCGCACTGTGACAAAAGAACTGTTGGGCTAATGCTGCATGAAAACACTCCCACTGTAGAGAGAGAAATGCACAATACATCTGCGTAATATCATGAGATATTGGGGAAGGATGAGAGAAGATCTTCCGCTGTTCTCCCAGTCTACAGTCCCCCTTCAGATCAGCAAACAGTTTTGGATTTGCTTACTCATGAGTCTGGGTTAGCTTCTAGCCTCCAGCCAACATCCCTCTGCTATTTCACGAGTGAAAGTGAGACCTGCTGCCTAGCTATGTCAAAAATAAAGACCCAATAGGCTAAGGAGGAGGGTGTTTCCTGATGAGGGATTACCTGTAGCCTCTGTGAACCCGTCTAAAGACTGGCGGTGCCAGGTGCGCATCACATCCGACTGTCCGGAAGTGATCGGTCCTTTCTTGTCCAAAGTAAAGATCTACAAAGCTCTAACCCATCAGGGGTTACACACCTGTCAGTGAGTTGAAAAGCTGTGTTCTCTAATAGGTGAAGCATGCCATGCAGCGGTGTCTGTGTGTGACTCAGAAAGAGTTTTCTGGCAGAAAGTGAGAGGTCAAGAAGCGATCAGAACCACGGAGAGTTCCCCCGAAGTCACACCCAGTCGTACATTGAAGGGCGCTGTCCCTTCAGCACCACCCGGCCAGCTGACTCAGCAGCCATGCAGCACCCATGTGCTACAGGACAGGTGTGGGAAATGTTGAATCATAAACAGATTATATCTAGAAGTAGTGACGTGTTGGTGTAATGGACAGACAACTGTGCAAAAAGCAAGTTTCTATGCTCTGAACAAGAAAGGCCAGAGTCGCCTCCATCTGCTGAGGAGACTCAGGTCCTTTGGAGTGT
>NC_045748.1:2061829-2061972 GCF_008692095.1 Etheostoma spectabile | reverse complement strand
TCCTCAGGACTTTCTATGACTCTGTGGTGGCCTCTGCCATCCTTTATACTGTGGTCTGCTGGAGGGGGGGCAGCTCGGACCGGGACAGGAGGAGGACTCAGTAGACTGATCAGGAGAGCGAGCTCGGTCCTGGACTGTCCTCT
>NC_045748.1:2061686-2061819 GCF_008692095.1 Etheostoma spectabile | reverse complement strand
GAGGAAGTGGGGGAGAGGAGGATGTTAGCTAAGCTGACATCTATCATGGAAAACACCTCTCACCCCCTACATGATACTGTGGGGTCCCTGAGGTGCTCCTTCAGCAGCAGACTGATACCCCCCCGGTGTAAGA
>NC_045748.1:2061448-2061671 GCF_008692095.1 Etheostoma spectabile | reverse complement strand
GGTCCTTCATCCCGGCCGCGGTCAGACTCTACAACACCTGCACTACCTGATAATGTTGTAGTTTCTCTTCCTGTGTTTCATTTACTCCACACACTCCGGATATCTTTTCTATCTGTATTTACATATTTTTTTCAGTTACAAGTACTTACTTTTTCAATATTATTTATGCTTACCTACTTTTGCTAAACTATTTTAATTACATATTCAACTTAATCTAATTTAA
>NC_045748.1:2061320-2061438 GCF_008692095.1 Etheostoma spectabile | reverse complement strand
ACTCACTTACACTGCAACATTGTTTTTCTGTACCATTGCAACCGCACTTTACGAAATCTTAATTTGATGTCACTCACTTCCATTCAGCCGTACCTTCTGCTCACTGTCTGCTGTTTGC
>NC_045748.1:2061241-2061310 GCF_008692095.1 Etheostoma spectabile | reverse complement strand
TTTGTGTTTACTTGTGTATTTGTTTGTTTTTGCTATAATTGTAGAAAATGCTGCTGCTGTAACAAGGAA
>NC_045748.1:2061063-2061231 GCF_008692095.1 Etheostoma spectabile | reverse complement strand
TGTGGGATGAATAAAGTATAATCTAATCTAATTGGCACATTTTTATACGAGTATCTAAAAGGAAAGATTGAAACGCGTTCAGTGGTTCCCAAACTTTTGCACGTAAAGAGCCCTTAAACTGACACAAGTAAGACCACAGACCACCATTTCATTCAATTTGTCCCAGAG
>NC_045748.1:2037023-2061053 GCF_008692095.1 Etheostoma spectabile | reverse complement strand
TCTGATAAGAGTTTTGCTTTTAGAGGTTTTATTACAGAAAGTGTATGAAACCGAAGAACAAAATAGTCAGACATTCCTTCACTGTGTTATTTAAAGATGAAATTATAGTGAAAACTTAAAATAGTTCCCTTTTTGCTGGGAACCCAATGCAGCCCACTCAGGGCCCCCTGGGGGTTTCCCGGCCCCCACTTTGGGAACCAGTGGTCTAGTTGAAGTTTTTCTGACCTTATGACGTCATCAGGGGTATCTGTGTTTGAGCCTGGAGATATATATAATATATATAATAAAATCTAAAAGTCTGCATTAGTAACTGGGGACATGGAGTTTAAAAGAAGAACACAGCCGGCAGGGACAGTCAGATTACACGATGCCTCAGGTTGCATTATGGGCAATAGTGGAAGACGTATTCAGATCTTTTACTTCAGTTAAAGTAGTAACAGTGAAACAATAATCTGTTTCAAGTAAAAGTCAATCAAAATCTTGTGAAAAGTATAAAAGTATTATTGTCAACAATAACAACAACAAAAATCCAACAGTAATATGCAGAATGGCCCATTTTCAGAATCATATACTATATGTATATATACAGTATATATACAGTATATATACATACTAAATATATATATATATATATATGTTAGAATTATTGGAGTCATTCAATCTGTTCATAATCTTGGTGTTTTAGCTGTTAAAGGTGGAGTTAATTTTTATTTGGTTACTTTACACACTGACATACTGCTGGGTAGCTTGTACATGTTACCATGGAGATAACGGTATTCTTATTTTTGTATCTATAATATGACAGCTGCTCCCCCCACGACCTGATACCGGATAAGTGGACGAAGATGGATGGATGGATATAACATAATATGACATAATCATTTATTAGTTGATTTATATATTTTTAATTATTAAGCTCAATCTGTAAATAAAGGTATTAAATGCATTTAGTAGAGTAAAAGGTGCAATATTTACATATTTCACAAATATGACATAATGATAGAATGAAAATAAAATAGAAAACAATTATCAATAAGAAATCATACATACAATAGGCAAAAAAGAAAAAAAAAAAAACATACAAATGTACATACATTAGTAAGTGTACTTGTAGGATCCAGTTTGACTCATGCCAAGACTAAAAGACATAATATCTCAGCTATTACTTTTGACCAATTCCTTTTTTTGTCTCTTGTCATTCTAAAGTCTCCCGACTTTAAGACTGGGGTTCCCCCTGCAGTAGTCACCATACCTCCAGGTAAACCGGTTACAAAAAGCTTCCTTTACTGTGCAGTACTATTCTGTGAGGGCCATGACTGCCCATTACTTCAACATTATACACAGAGTTTAATGTACTACTTACTTTGGTTTTACCGCTGAAAGCACCGCCACTGAGAACGACTGGAATCTCTCACTATTCTATCACTATCCAGTCAAACTGTAAACCTCCCTACAGCCACTGTTATCTTCATACTGACTGTTTCCCAAGCAAAGTCCTGCACTGCAACTTCTGCTTACATAAGTGTTTTCAGACTCTGCAAACTTGACACTTTTTTAGCATCAGATTGTTTTCCCCCACAAGGTTACACTTCATCAGATGTGTTTTACCCTTCGCTGTCTTACAGCAGAGTAATGCACTGCCTGTGTTAAGAGTGAGTAACATTTACTGTATATTTCCCTGCCCCTGTATTTCTTACAATTTGAACTCTGAAAAAAACACATTTAACTCCATCGTTATGTCAGCGGCAAGAGAGACAGATTACGGAACACTTAATGTATTTGGTGTTGGTGAAAGTCTATTTATTTTGCAATAAGTTCCTGCTCTGCATCCAAGAAAGTTAAAGACACGATCACTGACCTACTGACCCAATGTGACTACAGAAAATCAGTTCAGTTACAAATAGTGACCCCCTTTGTTACAGTGTGTGGCGTGTTAGTCCTTTGTACAAATTCTCAAACACACGTATTAAAAGTATGACAGAGGCTCATCATTTCTGCACACAACTCTGTATTTTAAACCATAAATCAATCCTAACAGAAATATCAAAGCTTGTCATTCTTGCCGTGACTAACACTTCTTTAATCATTGTTTTTAACGCCCTTCAAGTCATCAAGCACGCATTGTGAGCACATTATGAATGACAGCTGGATCAGAAAATATAATATGCAGTATAAACACGCATCATAACACATCATAATTCTGATAAGGAAAGATCATGTGACTGTAACTGGAGTCTTCTTATTGTATTTATATTCAACACATCATAAGGACATAAGAACATTTTCTCATAAGCAATAATGTATATATATATTTTTTAATATAGTGAGTCTTTGTCCTATTTGAAAATGGCACAGCGAGTTCTTTTTCTTTACGGAACAAAGGGAACTAGTGTGCAGTAGACTCACATTGCCAGACCTATTTCCCTGTGTTGTGGAGTAAGGTCTGGCCCTCCACAGATGTACATTTCATGATAGGAGAAAAATACCCTCTGGGTTGTTTGCATTTCTTTAAACCAATCACAATTGTCTTGGAAGCTCTGGACGCAGCAACAGGGCCTCTGCAAAATAGTCTCATAAGGAACTTGTATAGGTGGAACATTTGCACCCCGCAAAAAACGTCACATGCAATATTAAAGGGACTGTATTTATAAAGCGCTTTTCTAATTTCAACAACTACTCAAAGCGCTTTTACATAGTAGAGGAACCATTCATACAGAAAAATATGATATGAAAATGGAAAACACCCCCGTGGGCTGCATTTCCTAGTTTATGAACCGGTCCTAGGTCATAGAGGGAGGAATAAAGGACCCAAATTTGTAGACTGATGAGATTATTAAGACAAGTCTTTGAATTAACCACTCGGAACCTGTGGATTTCATTATATCATTAGTTGTGGAAACTCGTATTAGAGGGCCGCAAATCAAGTAGGCTAATAAATGAACTCACCATGTAGTCATAGGAAAGAGCCATGGCAAGTAGTAATATCCTACATATGTAGATCTACTCAACTACATTTCCTTACCATGTTGCTTAAAGTGAAGTTAGATAGCCTTTTGAAGAATAGTTTTATGCATTAATTATGGATTTTAATGAACGTGTTGGACCATTTTTTGTTGAGCCTCACGGAGAATAGATGGCTGTGAGGTATAAATAAATCAGTGGTGCATGGTGATCAATACGGGGCAGCAACAGCTTACTCTAACACACATTGTGCATTCCTGGGACAGACAAAACCTCTCCTGCACAAATGGCCATTGGAAACATTTCAGCACCGAGTCCATGCTGACTCAGTTTCCATAACAACGTGGTGGGCAGCAAATGGCTTTGCTGCTACCATTTCCTCTCCCAGGGGCGTGTGCGTGTGTGTGTGTGTGTGTTCATCTCTACCGGAAAGGCCGATAGTCTGAATGTCAGAGGTGGATTCTGAAAAGTGAAAATGTTGAAGGTGCAGCCACACCCAAAGGCTGAGACAGCGCTCTAGCTGTCGTTCCACAAAAAAAAATAAAAAAAAAAATAAAAAAAATTCCCCCACTGAGAGCAGCGGGTTGGGGGGGTAGATAATGAGAGGGGAAAGTTGGCAGCACGCCCGATAAACAGCTGGAAGAGGCAGTGAGAGTCTGGTCTCTCCGGACAGGAAGGGCACGGTCCTGGCATCCAGAACAGATGTGGGACACGTAGTGAGATCAGCACCATTAGTGGACCCTCCTCATAAAAACATGGTGGAACTGCTTATTAGATTAGATTACTGGCTCTGTTCACTTCAGTCTACACAGCTATCTGTATGAAGCCAGTGTAATGTTAACCTGGAAGACACAGCCATGAATCAGCATGCATCATGAAGCCAGTTCTAGTGTTTCAAAAGAAGCCAAAACCAAGAAGAAAAAATGCACCTTTGTTTTCCTCCCTGAACACAGCTGGATTAAAACTCTCCAGGGCCCTGAGGCCAAAAATGAGCTGTGGGCCCCCAGTGATTATCGTAAATTGTCGCAAGTCACACTTGTCAATCATGACTTTTCCGAAAAAAAACAAAAAACAAAACACACAAACAGCGTGATAAAAACTACCTAAAATGACAGAAACCATCTTTTGAAAAAACTATATTTGACCTGTACTTTGATTTTTTTTGGTTTGGCCCATGTCCCATCTGCTTACATAGAGGGGGGGGGGGGAATATATGACCTATAATACAGCCAAACATCAGAGGGAGGGTGAGGGGAGTGGGAACGTTTGTTCCTTGTAGACAAGTGAAAGTAAGTGAGAAGAGGAAATGACAAAACACCCCCCCCCCTGCCAACAGGGGAAGACATTTTTGTCACACACTTTATGCCACTGACATCATTTCATAAATAAATATAAATGACTAGAAGTAGTTTTTCTATATTTTATGGCTCCATGTGTCTGCAATTTGTGTTAGCCGTTTGATCAGCTGACTTCATAAATAAAGCATGAACACAGCTGTTTTGATTTGCAAACACCAAAGAACATCCAAAGAAGCTAATCTGGCACTCTGAATTATTACTAATTATTGATGGCGTGTCAGGATTGGGATTTCTTTGTCTCACTTGTTCACAGTGTGCCTTCATCTGGCAGTGAAAGCTGCTGCATCGGAGTGGAGACGGGGAGGAAAGTCTCCTCACCAGAGGGATGGAGAAGGAGCTGGCCACCACCCTGTAACCCATGGTAACGCCATCAGCTGCAGTGGGAGGAGCTACGTGCCTCACTGTGTCTGGATTGGCTGGTAACAGGTGTTCTGAGGTTCCATATAGGGAAGATGGAGGAGGAGTGGAGGAGGCATTGTGGAGGAGGAAGCAGGAAGCAGGACTCAGGTGTGTGTGTGTGCGTGCGTGCGTGCGCGCATACACAAACACACACACACACGATTTATCATTCACAGCTTTATCGGTTTGTTTTGGATGATGTGAACTTCTGAATCAATCAATTTAACATGAAGTGGGGTTTTGAAATTTTCTAGATGATTTCTTCCATTCAGTCAGACTGTATATTTGACCATCAATTATGGTCTCAATATTGTAGTTTTATCGTTTTATCTGCATGTGTGCAGGAGGAAACTGATGCCTTCTCTGCTCACATTTGCTTGGCTTTTAGTCTGTTTGTCAGATTGCTTCCTTTCTGTTTTTTGTTCATTGAATATGGTTTTAGGTTGTCATCTTTAAACTGCTTGTGCGTAATTGCCTGTGTTTTACTACTTTGCATGATGCTGGCCTTTCTCCCCTTACAGAGCGATGTTAATCTCTCATTTGACTCTCGGACAGTAAGCATGTTTCCCAAATGTCAACCAAAGACATGCCTGTAAACAATCCTTCTTCTGCCTGATGCTTTGTCTAATTTTATTCTCTCGTCCTATGGTTGTTTTTACAGCACCAGTAAGCAGTCAGGAATATACAGTATATACATAGATACAGTATATATTATTTTTTACTGTATAAGCAATTCATAAACTCGGGATTTGTTTCGTATGCTATCTCTGAAATAACTAGTCATCAAAGAAATATTGTGGGTTATAAAGTCGCAGTTTCCCTCTCAATGCGGAGGACCAGAAGTATATTTCAGTCAGAAATGACAGCACGAGTGAACAATGTGCAGATGCTTGACTTTAATAAATCTACTTTGGACTTTGGCAAGTAAAATCTAATGGCTAACATTTATTCAGAGGGGGAGAATTATAGATGGGGGTCTTAACCCTTAGCTGAGAGGATCAGACCAATCAGGAAAGCTTGCAAACACATCCCAGTGTAACCACTAAGACGTTAGCTCCACGGTGGTGGTCAAAGAATTATATTTAAAGCTTTATAAAGCAGCAGAAAAGGGAAAAAAGCACATAAACTAAGTCGATGGTCTTCATATGGCAGCACTAAAGTCTGTTTCTGGAGGAAATATGGGTGTAGATCGTGCATTATTGTGAGAAAGATATATCTAAAAAGCATGGGATGGAGTTCTATCACGCTCCAGGCCCTAATCCAAATGTATACCACCAGTATTCTTCACAATAATAATACTATTTAAACACGGACGGGGAGGAAGATGGCTTCCTACATGACTTAGTTTTTTAATGCTAATGCATGGCACTGACATTTTTGCAACATCAATACATGCAAGCAGATTTTGGGAGAAAAACGAAGTTCATGTAAATTGTGGGGAAACCTTTTTAAAGGAAATAAGAGACGGCACCAGTGACAGTCAGCACTGCAGAGTGTCTGCCACTGGAGTGCAGTGCTTCCCTCGGACAGCTCTGTACAGCAGATGTTCTGTTGGGAGAGACAGAGACGCTACGTGTGGCCTTATTGAGCTGCTTCAAATAGTTGGAGTCGGTGCTGACGTGGTGTCTCCCTGCTCTGGTTTCAAGCAGCTAAAACATCCGGTCTAGGTTAAAGGGTTTAGGTTATGCAAAGAAAAGCTTAACACTTCTACAAGTTTTGTATTTGAAAGGAGGTTTGAACAAACAGGTTTGCTACAGCAGGTCGGCTGAGGACCCATAAGAGACAATAATCTCACACCCAACAAATGCGGCCCTTTTTAAGAGCCATTACAATGCATCATTTGCACAGATTTCTACGTAAATGTAATTGATTTAAGCTATCCCTTGTCTAATAAATATTTATAACATTAAAAGGCAAGCTCAGCGTCTCCTCACCTCAGCTGCAAAATGTCCTGAGTGTCTTCATACTGCACATGGCAGACAGAGCTTGTGGGAATTTCCAGTGAGTTCAGGGACGTCTTGAGATTTCCTGAGAGGCCCGATGACGCCTCAGGTCTCAGCGATGTGTTTCTGCTGCTGGGGGCTTGAATCCCGGCCAGAACAACGGTCGGGGCGTGTGGCAGCTGCTGAGGACGATAGGGTGCGGAACCAAGGAGACGGAAAAAACACTTAATTCAAGACGTGTTTTTACAATTAACACTTGAAATATTGAAAGGCACTTGCAAATGATGATGGTATTACAAAATGTAAACCATGTTTGGGAATTACATGTGTACCCTTTACTTAAACTCTACCTCAGCACATGGAGTTTGCCAGTTGTAAATTATAAAATCTTTATATTTCTATTTTTCTGTCCACTTTAAGGTCTTCTCTGGCAATACTGATTTGATAAGTTTAAGATTTGGTTGCTACCAACAGTTTCATATCATAGCTAATTGAATACTGTAGGTATTTCTTGGCCTGCTGGTCAAATGAAACAAACTTTTATAATTTATTTATAGCTTAATCCCAGAAGAATCAGTTTAAGGCCTTAAGGATTATATGTTTATGCATCAACAAAAAGATAAAATTGATTTCAAGGTAATTCAATTTCAAAAATTGAAAGTGGCATTCAGCAAAACATTTTTTCTTTTTACAGTTTTTGCATACCCAATGATTTACTAGAATGGTTAAATTCTCCATTATGTTACTAATCATATTAAGCTATTTATTAATAATAATGCTTTTTTCGCATATCCTTCGTCTTACTTACTGCATTGCAATCAATGTGAAACTGTATGTTTGCCTACCTGGTTAAACAAAAGTTAAATAAAAAATTAAATTAAAAAAAAAAGATGACTGAAGTATTAAATCAACTCAGTGAAAAGCTTCATTCAGGTACCTTTAATGACAAAATGTTTTATCAATTCTTCCAATGCAATGGGAAAAAGAAAATCAAAGCAAATGCATTATTACAATAACTACTGTTAGACCATCACAGCCTGAGGGGAGTCTCTTTCCACACTTCACTCTCCTACATTCACATCAGGTCCAGCCATCAACAATAGAGGTTCTATTTTCACACTTTTAAACTTGACTTCCGCTCTGTGTTCACTCATTCCGCAACCTCACAGGGAAAAAGAGACTACTTAAAACAAACCAAACAGGAAAGAACAATCCAAAATACCGCTGTCAAACACTGCATGTACAAACACAGGCCCCTCTGTGGCCCAAACAGAGACAAACCCCAGCCACTGTTGGTAGTTAGTGAGTCGTACGAGGGAAAACAAAAAGGTAACGCGTCCTGAGTCCACCTGCTGGGTGCAATAGCTTTTGCAGCTTTTATTTATTTTTTTAATTCAAAGAGAGCCTTTCTACTTTAACTTCAAGTAGAACTTTCAGATACTTTCCCATCTATGCCTTCAAGTGGGGTTGACAAAGCTAAACTAAAATCTTCCTCATAGTTATGACTCACATTGATCAGAGCTCATAGAAGTCACTTCTTTAGAGTTTTTTTACGTCTTCTTTTTCTTTCTTCGGGAAATGTAACACTGAAATTAAGTTATCATAAAATGTTTTTTTGAAAAGGCAACAAAGTAACGTCAGGTAGTATAATGCTCGCCTTTAAAAATGAAACTCAATGTGTCATCCTCTAAGTAAAAACCTGTACATCTGCAGGAGAAAAAAAAAAAATTACTTCTAAATCAAATATTACTTGACCCAGGACTGGCTGTGGGAGGGCCTTGGGACAAAAACTGACCACAGTCCAGCCACTCACCCCCCCCCCCCCCCCCCCCCCCCCCCCCCCCCCCCCCCGATTTCTGATATCAAGCTTTTTAAATCATGCTGTTGACCTTACTGAACATGCTAGCCGAGTACCTGTGTTTACACCTAAAGTAGAGCCTTGTTACATAAAAACTAACCTCCCTTCAGTCGAGTAGAAGCCGCTGCACATCTGCAAATGCCAAACTGAGGCCCACCTTTTGCCTGTCAAAACCCTGGAATCAGTCCCTCTCATCTGCAGCTTGATGAAGTATTTCTGTGGAAATTTTGGCAAACGCATTGGAGTGTTAAGAGAGCAGGGCTGGTTATCACTGGACATTTTCACAAAGATATTGGCGTTAAAAACCAATCCAACCAATATCTTTAAAGTCAAAGTCAATGATTTCAAGCTTTCATCTTTCATAAAATAGTCTAAAAAAAAAAAAAGTATATAAAGAGCATCTTCCTGAAAAACAATGTATGGACAAATAATCCCTCTCAATCGTTACTTATGACCCAGTAGAAGTGTGTTGCGGTGTCTGTATCTGCCCTCTTTTCTTATTTTGCAGCATGCAGTGTGTGCAGCCCGGTCACCTCGCTGTCGCTGTGTTTGTGCTGTTCGACAGATACAGACAGACATGCAGCGACGGGGTGAAGCTCTGCGTTCACACACACCTTCCCGCTGAGGTGGGCGGAGGTGCAGGTGTGTTTATTTATGCTTGAGAATGTCGCCGGGAAGCAATCAGAAAATAACGAGTTATTCCTCTGATTCGCGGCTTTGTTCTCGCCGATGCCACTCCCTCTCTCCATTCACTCTCTAGCTTGCTCTTCCGCCGCTGCTTTCTCTCTCTCCCCTAGCTCTGAACGCTGTGTCTCTACCAACCGACCAACAGACAAATCCTGCTTAGTATACCTTAACTTTTAAATACATTTACCCCTTAAAACAATGTCAGTAACGCAAGCTCTCCAATCTGGAGTAGAAGTAAGTGGGAACTGAGTCGTCAGGACCAAACCAGCTCTACAATGTGTGGTAGACAAACCAGGAAGCTCACTGGAAGAACAACGTGGACACTGAACTTTTCTGGACCGTGCAGTGGCATCACCCAAGGCCCAACCACAAAATACTGCTAGGGTACACGCTGAGAAGGACGCACTTCCTGCCTGCACAGCACACATCTACACTCTGGTTCCAGTTATTGCCACTTTGCAAAATATTCATTTGGATGCAGAATTGAATAGATTTTCATATCTAGTTTCCATCACAGAAATCTCTCTTTATAAGCCGGAGACTTCCCCATTGCAGTTCACGAGCGTTTGTGGTTTATGATGACCACTATGACCCTTTCATTGCTGCACCTTCTCAATAAACCACTGTTGTAAAATAAAAATAAAAAAACTATATTAAAGAAAAGTAACAAAATGGCTACTTTCAAAAAGGCATGATTACAATTCCAGTATGCAAAGCCAACTCTGAATTTGGTCGAATCCTTTTAGAGATCCGAGTGTTGGGTTACTCATGTAGGTGGCACAATCTGTGGTCATTTCTCAAACTGGACAGTCCTCCCTTGTTGTCAGATGGTCAAGGGATAGTGTGTAGTAGAAGAGTTTGGTTTGATGCTGCAACCCTCCCTGAAAAGCCACCCATTATAAACATCAAATCCAAATCGCTGGAGAAAAGGAAATATGGGACCTTATTCATTTTTGAAAAGCTTACATAAAGGAATCAAGTATATAAGGCAGGAGGGGGGTGGGAGGGGGTATCTACAGAGAACAGCCGATCAAGAAATAAAGGGGAGGCGGGAAGGAGGGGAGCGAGAGAGAGAGAAAGGAAAGATGCATTTCTCCTGAGAACATGTCATATCTCAGGGACGAGGAGGGGAGGCGGGGGGCAGGCGGGACAAAGGGAGAAGACACAGGCGTTTTTTCTTCTCACGACAGCAAAACTTTCTTCAACGATTCGTGGCCACGTCTCAGGCACTTTTCTTCCGTTTCAGGCTCAGAAGGAGCTGGCGGGTGGCGTGGTCAGCCTCTTTCCGATGTAGACTCTGTGGAGAAGAAGGTACACAGACACATATCACCGTCCAACAAAGCATCCCCACTGCAGCATGGGACTGGGAAAACTATCACTGGGAACCTGCAGTGGTGTATCCACTAGACCTGATATGCGAGGTATGTCCTCGCCGACAGCTAAGAACGTCTCCAGAAAAGCGTAAGACTTGTTGTCTTTTCCACTGACTACATTACATGTATTATTCTGTCTTCACCTTTCAGGGGTTACACGCATGCGTCACCCATGGAGCAGCAGAGACCGTAACCAACTATTATCTCACACACACACACAACAAATTGAACATGGAATTATAAATAAAAAGGCACCCCTTCAAAAAGAATCACATTTTGAAGTGCTGTTTTCTGCTAACTAACTAAAAAAATCTTGCAAAAGTGTCTTTTGCAATATGTCTATTGTGCAAGTTCATATTGCGATGTCGATTAAAAACAATAGATAATAAATAGTTGACTCAATACATGTGAACATGACTCTAAACATGTGAGATGAAGTGGCTGCAATTCATTTTCAGTTGGATTTTACTTTGTACAAAAAAGGCTCTGTCCAGTGACCTGGAGCCATTTTCTTATTTAGAGATTTGGGTTCTGAGAGAAGGTTCTGTAACCTTGGGCAGTTTTGGAGAAAAAGTTAAAGCTATTTAATAGTCAGTGTTTTATTATGAACATACAGTTTAATGTTCCATTAAAGAAACGTTTCAAACACGTTTGGGTATGCTTTTAATCATCAGTTCTTAACTAGAAAGAAAGTTAGAAAAAACGGAATCGTCCGGCCAGAATTTAAAACAAATCTGAATAGGCCAAGAAAATTCTCTAGTAGTGTATGTCCCTTTTCATCGCATCTTGACTTGTCCTTCACGGGTGTAACAAATAACATCAATCGCTTCATTGCAATAATGGTGCAACAGAGCCATCATTAATTAGTTAGTTATTATTCAACTTGTCTTGCTATAAACACGTCACAACAGCCAAGTTTTACACATTTGAAACACATTTCTAGAAAATGTGTGAAAATTATAACCAAAAGCCAGCATTATAACTGGTAACTTTAAAGCTTTAAAGCTGAAATACCAATAATAAAACTATTAGCACTTTTCTCTCAAACTTCTTCCCAGTTAGAGTTCAGTGAGAGCACTGCAGCGCAGTGACTACTTCTGTAACTGTATACACTCCAGAATGGCCAACAGAGATGTTCTGATGATGACAGGTTTGTTATTGGCACCCATTGCGTAGTATACCACATTAGTACACAAAAAGCTTGCTGTCGGAGGTATCTTCGCTGTAACATAATCTGATTGAGGAGCCAGGATTATTTTAACACGTGTTATTGTGAGCAGAAAGTGCTGCTGGGAGTGTCGAGGCTCATGGCAACACAGCAGGTGTGCAGCCTCTCAGCCAGCAGCTGCTCTGCCAGTTTGTCACACAGATCCAAAGGCGGTACACGGCTGAATCATGTCTGCGGCTGGACAGCTCCCTCTAGTGGGGTTTATGTACAATTAAAAAATAAAACAGGTTTATTAAAAAAAAAAAGTGGAAATGGCTTTTATACATTTCATGAAACTACTACCGGGCTTAATGTTCACTCAGTGATCGGTGGTGTTTTTACTTACCCCACCCCCAGAGCGAGGATGTGTGATAGTAGCAGCGAGGGGATGAAGACTTTGAGGAAGTCAGCGGAGAAGATTCCTCCTTTCTTCATGACCCCGGTCTTCCTCATGCTGAGTGTTACCGAGCGACGAGGGTGACGGAAATGAAACTCCCTGCAACGATCACAGTGATTTTAGACACAGCACAGTTGTCATGGTAGATATGTCCCCCAGACATCTTTTTCTTTTTTTGAGAGGGGGGGTGAGCTTTAACCCTTGGGTTGTCCTCCCTGGTCAAAACTAAAAATGAACAATTTTTTGACGCTTTCAACACTTTTTTTTTTAAATCACTTTTTAATGCCTTTTTTAAACATTTAATTAATTTTTGGAACACTACCATCAGTATACTGTACACATCACTAACAACAATATATTACCACTAGTTTTACACTATTTTCTTTTTCAAATTCATGGTCCAGAAACCTAATTTATATGAAATTATATCATTTTTTTGTCTTTTGTCAAAGTTTTTTGGGGGGAAATAAAACACCCAAAATTCAATAAACTAGTGAACTGATCCTTCGTTTAACTTAAATGAAGCATTATATGGAACCATCCATGTAATATTTGGACAATTTGGATGAAAGAATCCCAAATTTCTGATGTAGAAACTTTTAAAAACTAGGCCAATTTGAACCCAGGACAGCAGGAGGTTAACTTGAAGTCATACTTTAGGAATCATTAGAGGAGCTACAGTATATCTTTAGATGACTTCAGTAGTCAGCTTTGGTGGCTGCTGCTCGAGCAGATGGAAGAGGAGGAACCTGTTCTTATTCCTGGTCTCATCCACTATCATTTATGTTAATAAAGGTGTCAAAATCTTGATGATTTTACAAGACAAAATACAAATCGATTAGATTTTTGAGGAAAATAGAGAGAGATTTATAGGTTTAAAGCAATTAATATTTAACTCTTCAAAAGGATAGCAGCTTTAGAGTTTCATGCACAATTTCTGGCAGCTGGTTTAACATGTGTGCTATTTATTACAATAATAGCTAACCACTTTCTCTGGACAAACAAGCAGCTGTGTGTGTGTTCAGTTGCCTGGACGTGCGCTGATGTTTGCAAGTAAAACTTACTTGGGGGGAATGTTTTCCGGTCTACTACACAGTCAGCAACCCATCGGCGTCCTTCATCAGTATGTCCATATCCCTCTCCTTGTCTGAGACTTCCTCTTCTGACCTACACACACACACACACACACACACACACACACACACACACACACACACACACACACACACACACACACACACACACACACACACACACACACACACACACACACACACACACACACACACACACACACACACACACACACACACACACCACACACACACACACACACACACACACCACACACACACCACACACCACACCACACCCCACCCACACCCCACGCACCCACACCCACACCCACACCCACACCCAGTACAGAAAATGTTATCACAAGTTTTGTTTGCAGAGTGCTCTGCCTGAGATCAAACGAGAGAATGGGGGAAGAAGAAGAGTGCCAGTAATAGTGACAATTGCTGTGCCAAAGAAACAGAAATTCACACTGGGCGTGGCAGCCATCTCCATGGAAACAAAAGGCAGACAGCAGTTGTCATTATCATGTACACACACACCACTGCAGGGCCAGTGGTTGAGGTTGCCATGACAACAGACTGATGGAGAACCTGAGGGGCACACAAGCTCTTACTAGACTGTCTCTCCTGCTGCTCACATCCACGTCAAAGATGATCTGTCCGTCAGCCTGGGGACTGTGGGGCCGCGGAGGGCTGTGGGCAGAGTCAGAAACCACAAATCAGAGCAAAACCATGACTTCTTATGGACTTCGCCTCATCCTGGAAGATTCTCAGATGAGTTAGGCTTTGTACCACGGGAATAGAAAATATTTGTTTCTGATTGGCTGGCAGGTAACTAGGGCTGGGAATCGTACAAAACATTTGATAACAATACCGATACAAATACCATGAATTTGAAACCGTTTCCTAAACTATGTGTTTTTTTCTATACCAAATTTATAAAACAAAAAGAAATTACTACATTACACATTATGGCACAAATCTGTTATTTATTGTTCGCTCCAACTACGTTGACCCTGTCTCTCTGTGTAATGTAGAGTTTTTCCTGCGTGGTCTCTACAGTGTGTAACATTAGCCAATCCCTAGCATTATAAGTTATTGGTAGAAGCATATTATTGGCTCACTGACGCTAATGAGATTTACTACTTACTAAATTTGGTATTGAATGACGAGGCATTTTCAATACTCAATACTTAAGAAACAATTGGGTCTGTGCCTGAAAAGTATTGACTTCGGTATCCAGCTCTACAGGTAATTGATTCAATCGTGTGGCTCAACACTCAAACAAACTCAAACAGTGTTGTGAATATGTTACATCCCATTGTGTAAAAGCCTCTCTTGACTGTTTATATTGGAACACTGTTTTCTTCCCTGAAGATTTATCTGTTTGAACCAACCTTGAGACGATCCTTCTGTCCATCCTGAGTCTTTCTTATCTTACTACACGTCATATTATCGAATGGAGGGATTGTTAGAAAATGTGTTTCTCTGTATGGGTCATTAACCTTTAGAGCATTGTGAACTGAACCCTGCTTTGTGTCACTTTGTCTTCTGAGCGCGCGCCACTGCTTTCACTCAAGCCAGTAGAGGATAGGATACGAACCACAAGACCAATCGTGATCAGATTGTGTCATAACACATAGTTTAGGTCATTATGAACCATTCCAAATCAGAAATCAAAATATATTAAATTACAAGCGACCTCAGCAAGTGCTTTGAATAACAATAGGTCAACTGACTAAATAAAAAAATAAAAAATGTTTTCTTACATTGTCTCAAGATGTTATAAACCAAGTAGACAGCCAAGAACATTGAACAAATTAAACAATTTTGAATCCCCAATATTTGTACTTATTAATAATTATGGCCAAATTATTTACTTGAGAAACTTGCCTACTGGCTTAGGTGTAATAGCTAGGGCCAATAACTTAATCAATAAAAACATAAAATAAATCAACTATTCTGATGATCAAATAATTGATTACAAAAAGGGACAGTTTACCCTCAAATCAAAAACACTTATTATCCCTCCGACCTGTACTGCTATTTATCCATCTCGATAGTTTTGGTGCGAGTTGCCCAGTGTTGGAGATGTCGGCCGTAGAGATGTCTGCCTTCTCTCCAGTATAATGGCGCCCTCCTTGGCTGAGCTCATAGACTGTTAATAAATATTATGGCCAAAGCATCCGGTTAGGCAAAGAGCTACAAATGAGGAATTGCCTTAAACCTGCATTCTATCTGAATTCCAGCAGGGGGTGACATGTGTGGTTGCAAAAGGAGGTGTGGCTCTGGAAACTTGTACTTCGTTTAATTTCCTGATATTTAAAAGACCATGCAGTTAGGAAGAAAAGCCAGTAAATTAAACAAATTATCCTTGCTAACTCACAGCTCTCATATTAGCCCTCCTTGTCATGTATTAAAGGCAACAGATTTCATCCTGAGTCAAATGTCTTCTGCCAGGAAGTAGGGCCGATGCCATCCTGTTCCGGTTTGGCAGAAGCAATGCCTTGTTGTTGAGATATTATCATTTAAGAGCTTATTTTAAGATGTAAGGTAGAATTTAATAGAAAATGTTGCTGTTTTATGGAGATTTGTCCATGTAGTTTATTCAAATGAATCTGTGACTCTCGTAATTTAACCCCTGGGTTGTCTTTGCGTCAAAATTGAAAATCAACAATTTTGCTGATGCTTTATAATCAATGAGGATTTTTAAAATCTTTTTCTTACATTTTTGTCCCTTTTTTCAACACTTTTGACGCTTTTTTTTTCAATGTTTGTCCCTTTTTTGACGTTTTCAACAATATATAACACTTACTTATTAACTTTAGTTTTACAGTTATATTTGGAATTTATGGTCAATAAAACTAATTTTAAGGAAATTATACCTATTGTTTCAGTTAGAAAAGCAGAAATTAGGAATTATTTAGACTAAAATTAAAAGGTATGGATGTTGATGTATAATCCCAGACATGAGGGTTAAAGATGCAGTAGGTAAGACTTATAAAACTAACTTTCTGTATATTTGTCTAACTGCATGTGAATAACTGCTCATGCACACGCATTCATTCTCATTTGTGGGGGGAGGGGCTTAGGAGACCATTTGGGCTTTAGAAGAAAGGGGGGGAGGGACTGAGAAGTTGTCGCTCAAATTCTTTGGCAAAGTCCTGGATCTTCACAATTCTACCTACAGCACCTTTAATCGGTCAACTTTACTTCCAAATTCATATTTCGGATTTTATGTCGCCACATATAATTTTGTTGTATGTGGGAGAAATTGTTAAAAAGTCAATGTAAATAAAATGTAACATGTCATGAGCAACAGGCCTGCTTTGTTGAACTAACCAGTACGTAAAGGACAAACAGTAATTTTGTATTATAAGTTTCACTCCAGTGAGACAGTAATTTTGTATTATTAGTTTCACTCCAGTGAGTCTCAGATTCAGAGCAAGAAAGCTTGATGTTAGAGCAGTGTGGAATTTTTCACCAGTCCTTCTCCCATCACTAAAGTCCTGCTGATCCTGTGCTCTGACCTGATGAAATGTTTACTGGAGTGTGTGTGTCTTGGCAGGAACACATTTTCTTAATTCAATCTGTGTAATATGACACCGAAGTTGTTCTAAAAGTGTAATGTTGACGTTTCAACTTATTTCAGGGCAGCTTGTTGATACAGTGTTCTTGTGTTCTCAGATGTTCTCAAACATCCTCAGGTGACTCACTGACAGCTGATAAGCAGTGCCTTCCAGGATCGCACACAGTCACAATGATGAGGCTGGGAATTGAAGGGTCATGATTTTTCTAACGGCACGCTGTGAAAAGGGTCATTTTATTTCTAGAAGCCAACTCAATTCCTAAGCAGCTGTCAAGTCAGAGTCAAAGCTGACTCAGCATGTTGAGAGCGCAATGACAAAAGAGAATCCTCTCCCGATTGTATGGGCTAATTTCAGTTTCCCTAAAAGAATATCAAGGGTTGAGGGGTTTTAGAAGCTATGTAACCAATATTAAACAACTCTCAAAGAAAAAGAAAAAAAAATGTCTTTTTACTTTGTACTTACATCAAGTTTGTATTGGGTGGTTCGCAGATGGAACAGCAGTCTGGGAATCTAGGCTAAAAGTATTTGGCTGAAAAGTTATAATTCAGTCACGCTACTCAAGACTGCCATTTTCTCAATATTTACACAGAATTTACTTAATAAAACACCCAGATTTTTTTAAATGAGCAAGACTGGACAAAGATAACTTCCTTTAGACTGTATGTCAGCACACACACACACACAAATGTTGTTGTGTTTCCTGCTAAAGAAAGACACTGTTCACTCCAGTTCAAAATTACAGAAAAGTGAAGAAAACATTTGGAATGGAATGTAAATGAACTGCTGATTACACACAGTGCAAATGGTATTTTTAAATAGGATTTTCAACTGTAAAACTGAACAACTGCAAGTCCCCTTTACAACCAAATGTATTTCAGCTACAGCCTACACAGAGCTTTATCAGTAAACACTCATATTGCTGGTAAGACATTAGTGTCCAAAAGATTACATGTGATTACGTGCTAATCCCTTGAGTTCAATTTCACAAGCACACCAGCAATATGAACACATGGGCAGGTTTGGGTTTCATTTTGAGGAACCAATTTCAGACCGTTTGAATTGTATAAAAATCTACAACAGGTACAACTACAACAGCAGCCCCGGAGCTACTGGGTGTCTTCTGAGGAACCCTTCAGCAGGGCAGCAGCTGCATCAAAATACCTGCAGAGGATTCTAAAGAGAGCACTTTACCTATTAAGCATTGCACTCCTATAATATTGTCGGATTCATGTCTGTCCCATTCTGTGAAGCAGAACCAGAGATACTGTATATACAGTATATATTTTACATTCCACACATTCTTCTATTTTGTTAAAAAGGTGGGGGACAGGTCGGTCAGAGATAGAGGGTGTGTTGCGTGCCAGACCCAGTGGCGTTTAATGTAGCTTTGAGCCCCATCTTCCTAACTCCACACCCCCAGTGCATTTTTCACTTGAAACTTTGATGTGTAAAATCGGTCAAGTTCCTCTTTAGCACTACCTGTCGCAGGATGAGTTGCTTCGGCTTGACTCGTGCTGGGCGTCCAGCAGGATCTTCTCCATGTCTCCGTTGTGGATGGAGGACGAGGACGGGACGTGCTCCAGCCCCCCCACCATGGCCTCCTCTTCCTCCACCTGAGGGAGGGGCAGCAGGCCTGGGGCCGGACCATCTGCGGAGGGTGACTGGGCCGCTCCAGCTGTGCCTCTGTTCATCTCCAGCTCCACCCAGGACCCTGGGAAAACAGACAGACAACTTTCATTCACTCACCTCTGTCAGTGCCGCAAATACTCAATGTTTTGGTTTTTAATGATTTTCACCAAAACAGAAAACTGATTTTTTTAATGCCCCCACCAGTGCACTCAAATGTTTCATTTCCTGCTGCAACAAAATGCTGACCACCATAGTTTATTATGCAATGTTGCAAAAAAGTTGACATTCCTGTTTTTTCCAACATGATCTGAAAAATAATGAGCTTTAAATAATACCAGGCAATTATTGTGGTAGAGAACCATTATTAAAGAATATTTAAAAAAGTAAGCAAAACTTAAAAAAGGTACTGACACAAACTCTTCAATATTTGGTATGGCAGTCAACTATTCTACAAAGTAACTGAGTTTATGTTAACAAGCTGGACTGCAAGACTGCGTTACAACAGATAATATACAGTTTTGAATTGTATGTCCGGACACAAGCATCAGGATCAACTGATAAAACAGAGCCAGTGTAAAGTCATGTCAATAAACAAATAAAACAATATCCTGCTCAGCCAGATCTGATGTGCCCCGAGGAGCAGTATGTTTGCTTCCATTGGCCAATAAGGTTGTAAGCATTTAGATGGGAAGCGTCATTTAACTGTGTTTTTTTAATTTCAGTGACTATTACCACCCCTTTGGTAACATTCCCAAAATAATAGCCTGCCTGTGTCTCTACAGCAAGGCACAATGCACTGCCTAGCGTTTCTTGTTTTGGTGCAGCCACTGAGATTTGCTTTTCGCTTTGTGCACTTTTGATTGTATATGCATATAAGAAGCTTTGACAAATAATTTCATTTTGGGTAAGCAAGGGGCTTCCAAAAGGCTTTTTTATATCAGACGTTTTGACTTGTCATAACAGGAAAAGCACAGGCCAAACTAATGTCATCAACGATGGTTACATTTGTGTCCCAGTACGCCAGGCCAGTGAGCAAACATGCACAATAACTGGACCCTTACACAGACAACTAAATGAAATATAACCATCATTTCCTTAATTGCTACTGTGCTTTTGCTGCAGTGACAGGCATGCATGTCTGTTGTGTAAAATGCCCACCCTCCTCTTATTGATTACTCAGAATACATTTATAATAAATAAACGTCTTATTGTCTTCATCTCCACAGAGTGAGACATTTCTGACATATTGTCTGTTGGAGAGAGGAGAGAGTTATAAATGTTATGTATAAATCTGGTGACTCACATATTTTCAATAACTATAGATCAATATCCTTGCTTCCTCAATTCTCCAAAATACTCAAAGAACTATTTGTAAAAGGCTAGATAATTTCATTGATGAAAAACAATTTACTAATGGACAGTCAGAATTGAGTCAGATCCGGTAGCTCAACGTTTATGGCACTAATTGAGTTTGTAGAAAGACTAACAAATTGTCTCAAAAATACAAACTATGCATTGGGGGTAATCATTGATCTAAAAAAAGCTTTTTATACTGTTGTTCATGAAATCCTCTTAAAAAAAATTGGAAACATATGGCATCAGAGATGTGGCCTTTAACTGGTTAAAAACTAAACTCTATGGAAAATAGGAGTCAGTTTATTCAAATGAGTATTCGCCGGTCAGTGAGCCGTAGTATTTCCGTGGCGTTCCACAAGGGTCAGTTTTAGGCATGAAACTCTTCATCCTTTACCTAAAAAACATCTGCAAAAGATCAAATGTACTAAATGTTACTGTTTTTTCAGATGACACGAATATTTTTTGTTGCGCTGAACACTTGTAGCAGTTGCTGGAAATGGTCTCAATTGAAATGAATAAATTTAAACTTTGGTTTGATTCAAATAAGTTATATTTAAACTTGAACAAAACGAAATTCATGATATTTGGAAATTGTACTATAAATACAGATGTTATAATAGTAATTGATAAAGGAGCAATTTAAAGAGTCTATGAAAGTACATTTTTGGGTGTTCACAAACTGTGATGGAAGCCCAACATTAAACATCTGTGCATGAAGATGGCCAGGAGTATTAGTATATCGAGCAAAACTAGATACATATTGAACCATAATACATTACATATTCTGTACTGCGCTGTACTTAATTTTTTTATTTTTTGTAACATTGTTAACTGATAAAAAAGCTAGTTGAAGCCTTAAAAGGCCTTTTTTTACAACAGGCGTTTGACTTTGACTGGCATATCAAAGGTGGGTTTCAACTAAGAAGGTTAGCAAGGGCAAATATTTTTAAGGGAATACCCCTCATCGTCCAGCTTTGAAAACACTTTCTTCTTCTGCCACTACAGTAAGTAAACACCATGGTCATATGAGCTTTCAGAGGACTGAACTGGAGAGTTCAGGCATCAAGCCAGTTATACCCACTACCCAAACGATGCATGCACCCCTCCCCCTAAATCAGGCTTCGACTCAGCATTTACACTCATCCTGCGGATTACACAACAGACTGCGAGCCAAGCTGCTGGCGAGAGCCCATTGTCTCCGCTTCGTAGACTAAAACCACATGGCCATTGCAACACTGAAGCTTCCGAACATTCTGGCCAAAGAGCACTTATCAGATGTTGCCGTGGGTTTAGAGTAAGCAGACATGATGTGACCGGTTTGATCTACTGATTGTGAGGCGCGGACAGGAGGGAGGAGGGCCTCTTGCCTGAAGATCCTAGGTATTAAGATAAAAATGACTCTGTTGGGAGAGCTCCAGGAAACACCACAAATAGCATAGTCTCAGATAACTGAGCACACTGCTGGCTTCTCCTTCTGATCGGTGTGAGGTCTTATTGTCCCTGAAGTTGTGTCTCAGCATGTACTGCAAGCCTAATATAAACGCCACCAATCAAAACTCTTCTGTGAATTGTATCCTTCATAAATTAAGTTATTCTGGCTCACTCATATGTAACTATGGTGACCACTAAGTTTATCAGCCAAGAATTAAAAAGTAAGTTCAAAAATAGTGCTGGGTTAAATGTTGTAGTAGCAGGGATTATGGGGCCCCAGTTAAAATAAAACATATCTGACTCTTCTGAAATGTTTATCGGCAGGTTTTGTTTTTGTATTATCCTATATTTTTAATTGTTATTCAAGCATAACAGGCAGATAATTTTTTCTATTTTTGTTATTGCCACTCTTCATTCTAACCCCAACCGGCCCGTCAGACACCGCCTACCAAGAGCCTGGGTCTGACCGAGGTTTCTGCCTAAAAGGAAGTTTTTCCTCGCCACTGTCGCACTGTTGCTTGCTCTGGAGGAAACTACTAGAACTGTTGGGTCCTTGTAAATTCTGGAGTGTGGTCTATCTGTAAAGTGTCTTGAGATAACTCTTGTTATGAATTGATACTATAAATAAAATTGAATTGAAAATTGAATAGATACAAAAAGGTGGACTGTTGGACATAATAACAAGACAGTCGCTCACTGGCTACCCTATGTACAGTAGCTCGAATAAGTTTACACAACCATGCTAAAATCTTACTTTCTAGCCACTTTTCTTATTTTAAAAGACACAGATTTTTACACACAGACACAGACACACAGACACACAGACACACACACACACTAAAAAGAGGAATAAAAAAACATTTTTTGGTCTCCATACATAGAGATTGGCATGGTTTTATAGTTCCATACCTAGAGATGGGGAACTATAAAAGCATGCCAATATCTATGTATGGTGAAGGGTTGTGATGCTATGGGGTTATTTTAATTCCAAAGGCCAAGGGAACTTTATCAGGATGCATATTATCCTGGATCCATGAAATAACGGCCTTTTAAAAATAAAAATGTGCCTGCCTCTATGGGAATTTAACATAGGGGTGTGTATACTTATGCCCCCTGTATTTTAAGGAAGAACATTTATTTATTTACAATACATTATTCATTCACAAAGAAAATTGGTGTCCTTAAAAGGTTGGATTTTCCAATTCTTTTTTAAATAAGGCATTATGATCAATTTAAAAAAAAAATGGTTTTGTTATCCCTCTTTTTAATCAACTTTAGCATGGGGGTGCAAACTTATTCTAGCCACTGTATAATTGTGTATGTATGTATATATATATATATATATATATATATATATATATATATATATATTAATGAAGAGGGAAAAAAAATCTGTGTCTTTTAAAAATAAGAAAAGTGGCTAGAAAGTCTGATCCCTGACCCACCTCCCTCCTACAGTGAAGTGTGCTGTAACACTTTCCCCTCTCATGTCCAAACCGTCTGTCCCCTCACTGTGGCCAGAAATAGCATGTCAAGTCATGTCCCCCCCCCATAGTGTGGCACAACTTTAAACCACAGAAGCTCTCCACGTAAGCCCCTGAGTTAGTGCAGCAGGGTAATAAACAGGCCTTTGTTTACGTCTCTATGGCTGACAGTCCCGGTCCTGCCTGTATCCCGTTTCAACAACGGAATGTTCGGGTGATACATTTCCACATACGTGAAGACGAAGTGAACCCACTAATGTAGGCCTAGGTAATTTATTTTAAAATCCCTAATTACTTTGAAAGGGATTCTTTTTAAAAGGGATTCAGTAAGTTAGTTTCCTGTAGGCTGCTGTTTGACTTTGCCTTACATTTGCACTATTTAGAATGTATTACTGAAATATTACTTATCTTTTTATAGTTGTACATTTTATCTTTCTTTGTCTTATTTGTATATTACTTACCTTTTGTATATTTATTTGTTTATATATCTTAGCTTTTATATTGTACTTGTTTAACGTGTTATTGCACCGCCGGTCGGAGAGAAACGTATTTTCAATTGCTCTGTATGTCTGGCACACATTGTAAAATCGACAAATATTCCAGCAAAAAGGAATGACGCCAACGTTATACTTATCTGTGAATATAACAAATAAAAAGAATGATGGAGGGTATACACGTAAGAATTGTTATAATATAGGTGTTTGTTATTTCTAAAACTATAACTGACTGTAAAGTACAGCAACTAACGTTCTGCCCCCATTTTTTGTGCCAGTTAGGACTTCTTCCACATCGCCTTGTTGACAAAGCTTAAACCCACCTCCAACCCTTAGCATGAATCGCTGATTGGCTTATTGGCTTGTCAGTCATGCCGGTCGAAACGCAATTGGCGCTACCGCTGTCAATAAACAGAATACATCGGTTTCACGTCTTCCCCGAAAAAAAGATGAACGGGTAGAATAAACTGTCTTTAATGATTAAGAACCCACAAGACATGTATTATAAACATACAGCCGTGCACCCCGACAAGTTTCTCGGAGACAAAACACAATGACATGCTGTAACTGTACAGAAATTTGGTAACATTTAGCTTACCGTTTAGCCCGGAGTCTCCGTTGTTGTTTGTAGACGTAGTGTTAGCAGCGTCGGACATGGTGGTGCCTGGTGAGCAGGGCGGGTTGCATAAAAGGCTCAAGTCAGTGCAGAAACGCGCACCACCTTATCTTCACACATTCAGACGTGCGATAGTACAGCTTGCTACACAGGTGGCCTACTCCCGTTTGT